>NW_020837956.1:5953553-6014766 GCF_003676395.1 Aethalodelphis obliquidens
CACACACACACACACACACACACACACACACACACAAAATGGAATACTACTCAGCTATAAAAAAGAATGAAATTCTGCCATTTTCTACAATAAGGATGGACCTTGAGGATTTTATGCTGAGTGATTTCACTCATATGTAGAATCTGAAAAAAACGAAAACCAAAACCAATCAACAAACAGAATTAAACAAAAACTGACAGAGAATAGATTAGTGGTTATCAGAGGGGAAGGGGGTTGGGAGTTGGATGAAATGGGTGAAGGAGGTCAACTGTAAGATGATGGATAGTAACTAGACTTGTAGTGGCGGTGACTCAATAGTGTATACAGATGTTGAACTATAATGCTGTGTACCTGAAACTTCTTTTAAAAAGATGGCTGATCAAGATTCTCTTTAAGGCCCCCTTCAGCCCTATGATTCCATGATCCTACCTCTTTTGTTGCAGAAAAAAAGCAGTCCACAAAACTATCTCATTTTTTTTGGATAAGGTGAAACCCCAAACATTTTGCATCTTTTGGGCTCTGTCCTCATACCTCACTCCTATATCTGTGTCAGTAGTTTTCAAATACTTGAATGTTTGCTGCTTCCTGAGGGTAGTGGACACTTGCTGTTTTTGTCTGCTTTGCCTTCTTTCCTGCCAGTTCTCCTCCTGCTTTCTACTAACTGCATTCAACCATAGCAGTTGGACCAAAGGGTAGATGTGTGGCCCAAACACAGGCAACCAGAAACCTTCCTTGAGATTTTGTCCAAGGAAGCTGAGATGGTGCTTTCTCTTTCTCTGGGCTCATAGCTGGATACTTGAAATGACGTTAAGTCTGGAGCCAACTGTGCCTCTTCTGTCGCCCATCTGCACGAGGAGTCCGTATACGGTAGAGAACGAGGGCCACACTCACAGAGTGTGTGTGCGGTGGTAGTTTGAGAGTGAAAGAGGGAGAGTACAGAACATACCAGGTTGAAGGTAGCGCTGTTTGAGCTCTTGGATCCTGTCTGACCTAATGCCTGATACACCCCTTTTTCTCCAAGTCACATGAACCAATATACTTCTTTTCTTATGTAAGCTAGTTTCAACTTGATTTCTGTCCTTTGCATCAGAAGGAGGCCTGATCCGTACAATGGATATGACATGTGGATGGTTTTCTAAAAACGCCACTTCTGATCCAGATCTGTTAACATTTTTTTTGTTTAAAAAAAAAATGTGCGTTCCTTTGTTCTTTCCAAAAGTATTTATCAAGCACAAAAATGTGCCAGGTACGATGTTAGATCTGGAAACAACAATTGCAACTCACATCTGTAGCAAGTTGTCCTTCAAGTTTTTCCAATTTTTGTTTAGTGTAAAAAATATATATATACCTTTTCTCTTTGAAAATTCTCTTTAACAATGTATTTTTTTCAGTTTCATATGTTTTCATCTAGTGTTCCTTAATATGCAAGATAGTTTTCCATGGTTATAATCATGGTGTACCCCAAATTTAGAATTCTACTTTTTCTCTTAACATGAAATCATAAGGTCTTTATATTAATAATATTTAATTTCTGTTTCTCAGCACTATTGACATTTTGGGGCCTGTATTATTCATTGTAGAATGTTTAACAGGATCTCTGGCCTCTCCTCATTAGATAACAATAGAATTCACCCTCTGATCCCAAGCTGGGACAGCAAAAAATGTCTTCAGATATTGCCAGATTTCCTTTGCAGGGGCAAAATTGTCCCCACTTGAGCACCATTGCTGTATAATATTCTTTGACTTGACACTAATTTTCTTAACCAACTCCTATATTTGGACATTTACATTACTCGCAATTTATTGACGTTACAAATAATGCAGAAATAAATACTTTATGCACATACCTTTTTATATTATAAAACTGTTTTCCTGAGAATAAATTCATCGAGGTCAAGCGGTAGGAACACATTTAGGGGTTTGATACTTATTGCCCAGCTGCTTTTCAAAAGAATCCCACCGGTCTCCCCTATGAGGTACGATTAATGAATGTAACCATTTCCCTGCCTTCTTGCTAATATGTAGTCTAACATGTTGTAATTTCAATGCAATTTCAGCTTCAGGTGGGGAAAGGAATCTAGAATTTGGAGTCAAACTGGTCTGGATCAAAACCCAGCAATTAGCACTGATAGCAGGTTGACCTCAGGTACTTTCTGAATATCTCAGACCTGATGGCCTCATTGTAAAATTGGTATAACAATCCCTACCTTGAAGGGTTGTTATGTTCAAAAGAAACTATTAACTGTCATTGTCCATTATCACCTTGGGTGCTCAGGATACCTCTCTCTGTGAGGTAGGCACTGGAAAAGATCATTCTTGTTTTAGGAAGGCTGGAGAGGGGAAGGAATGTACCACAGTCACACAGGAGATCTGTACTCCCCACAGAGGCAGAGGTCCATTGCATCAGAGAGGTTGTTGCTTCATTTTGACCATCTGTGTGTGCTTCCCCAGTGCCTGCCCTGCTGGAGGCTGTGGGGGCCATCAGAGAAAGGGGTGGCAGAGATTACCGTCTGATACCTGAAATTACAGGAGCATCAGGCAGAAACCACAAAACTGACCGCTGACCTGAGTGGAAACCTGTATTAAAGGCTGTGGGTATACCCAGGAGGATGGGAGTACAGGGGCCCGTAGGGTCAGTGGTAGAAGGCTTTATGGGGACTTAGGATGGGCTGCAGGTAAGCACTATGGAGGTAGAGGGGAAGACGAGGAGGCTTGTGGTTAATGAGTGTGTCAGTTAATGGGAACAGGGAGGAGCCCAAGCCAGCACTGAGGGGAGCAGAAGGGTGCTTAGGAGCAAGCAGTGAGGGCGTAAAGAAGGGCAGGGAGGATGGAGCACGGGTAGAGTCAGGACAAGGTGACAGCACTGGCCCTGCATCATGTCCTGCTGCTGCCGCTGGGGTGTTTGGGACCAGGCATTTGCAAAGGAATTGATGGGTTGCTGAATGGACCGGAAAGCTGATTTTAGCCCATAACAGCAGTATGCTTAACGAAAGTGACATAAATACAATGTGTACAACTTTGTAAAGAAATTGAAGTATAGTTGACTTACAATGCTATTTTAGCTTCAGGTGTACAGCAAAGTGATTCAGTTGTACATATATATGTATATACTTTCTTTTAGATTCTTTTCCATTATAGGTTATTACAAGATATTGAATATAGTTCCCTGTACTATACAGTAGGTCCTTGTTATCTATTTTATATATAGTAGTGTGTATCTGTTAATCTCAAATTCCTAATTTATGCCCCCGCCAACGTGTACAACTTTAAGCAAAAAGAAAATGCTACTATCGGTGGTTCCTCAAAAAGTTAGAAAGAATTACCATATGGCCCAGCAATTCCACTCCTAGGTGTATAGCCCTCAAAATTGAAAATAGGCTCAAACAAATACTTGTGCATACATGTTCATAGTAGCACTACTCACAGTAGCCACAAGGTGGAAATAACTCAAATGTCCATTAATGGACGAATGGATAAACCAACTGTGGTATATACATATAATGGAATATTATTCACCCACAGGAAGGAAAGATTCTGATACACGCTACCACTTGGATGAACCTTGAAGACATTATGCTAAGTGAAAGAAGCCAGAGACGGGAGTCACGTGTTGTATGATTCCGTTTATAGAAATGTCCAGAATAGGTAAATCTATAGAGACAGAAAGCAGATGAGTGGTTACTGCAGGGCTGGGGAGTGACCGCTTAATGGGGATGGGGTTTTCTTTGGGGATGAGGAAAGTGTTTTGGAATTAGGAGTGGTGGTTGCACAACACTGTGAACGTGCTAAATGCCATTAAAGAGTGCACTTTAAAGGGGTTAGTTCTATGTTGTGTGAATGTCACCTCATCAAGGGTCACTCCCACAGCCTCAGGAAGGACAGGCACGTGGCTGGTCCTCAGAAACAGCTAGAAGCAGGGACTGCAAGGCCTCTAGGAGGCTTCTCTCTGCTGCTTTCCATTCGTCCGCGTCACGCTCTCACTCGTGTAGGAAGTGTGGCAGCCGACGGCGCCAAGGTGCGCTGAGCATGGCGGCCTCCCGGTCTCTCCATCTCTATGATGATGTTCCCTTATTGGCCCAGCATCCGTCAGCCGTCTACTCCTGGGTCATTCAAATGCAGCAGAGAGAGGGTCATAAAAGCCTCCAAGGGATGGGGGAACAGATGGCACCAGTAATGCTGGGGTAAGGCCAGCTCTGGGACCCATACACAGATTAGATTTCCAAGGGAGAATAAGTCCACTTCATAAATGTAATACGAATGTTCAAAGTAAGTGCCGCTTTTCTGAGGAACACCCTCCTCTAGCCTCTGCCTCCCTGCCAAGTCAGTATGCCAAGTGATTCTCCTCCAGAGACTCCATATCAGATTTGTGGAGGTCTTTGCTGCTGTGTCCCCATAAGGTCAGCTTTCATCTCTGTCCTTCATTCTCAGCACCTCCTCCATCAGCAGATTCCATCAGCCCTGTGCCCCATATGCATCCTTCTCCACTGTGCCCTCATTCTCCAGTGGGCTCCCTGCTAGCACCCCTCCTTCTCCTGTTATCCCTCCACAGCCTCCACAAATCATCGGCCTTAAACGGTTCATCGAATCACGTCACACCTTCCCCTAGACCCTTCAGTGCCTCCCCCTGCATTTCGAATAAATTCAGACTCTCTACTGGAGTCTGCAACTCAGTGGCTCTCAACCCTGCCTAAGCTTTCGAATCACTTGGAATGCTTTTAAACATACTGATGCCTCAGGTTTCCGCAGACCAATTGAATCAGAGCGAGGAGATGAGGGCCTGGGCATGAGTGTTTTCTAGATGCCGTAGAGCCGATTGTATTTTGCAACCGGAGTTGAGAGCTACTGCCCTATGTGGTCTGGTAGCTGCCTGCCTTTCTGAACTCTCTTTATCACTGTCCCTTCATTCCCACACTCCTGCCACATTGGCACTCTTTCTGTTTCTCAAGCCCAGACAAGCTCATCCTGACCCCAGGACTCTTCATTTAACCTGGAATGCCTCACCCTCAAGTCTCGTGACCGGCTTCTTCTTGCTTTTCAGATCTCTGCTCAAATTTCACCTTCTCAGAGAGTCCTTCTAACCCTCTGACCATTTTTTCTAAAGTTGTCTCCACCATTTTCTCCCCACTTGCCTTCTGGCAAGTTACCATGTTTTCCCCTTTTCATAGCACTTGTCACCATCTGAAACTTAAAAAGAAGCCTGTTCATATCCTGTCTCATAAGAATGTAAATTCCATGAGAAAAGGGACCTTTCAGAACAGTGTCTGAAATTTAAAATACAACTTGAACCCTTGCATCCTGGGGTCCATATCATTTAGACCTGGGCTGTCCATACAGTTATTGAGCACTTGATATAGAGCTAATCCAAATTGAGATGTGTTGTAAGTGTAAAATACACGCTGAATTTTAAAGACTTAGTATAAACAAATAAATGTAAAATATCTTTTTAATAGCTAAACGTTTTTTTCCTTAATTGAAGTAGTTAATTTACAATGTTGTGTTTGAAGTGTTTAGCAAAGTGATTCAGTTATACATGTATATATTTTTATATATATATACTTTTTCAGATTCTTTTCCATTATAGGTTATTACAAGACATTGAGTATAGTTCCCTGTGCTATACAGTAGGTCCTTGTTGTTTATTTTATATATAGTAGTATGTATAATTTAATCCCAAACTCCTAATTTATCCCTCTCTCTCCCTCCCCTTTGGTAACTATGAGTTTGTTTTCTATGTCTGTGAGTATATTTTTGTTTTGTAAATAAGTTCATTTGTATCATTGTTTTAGATTCCACATATAAGTGATATCATATGATACTTGTCTTTGTCTGACTTATTTCACTTAATATGATAATCTCTAGGTCCATCCATGTTGCTGCAAATGGCATTATTTCATTCTTTTTTATGGATGAGTAATATTCCATTGTATATGTATACCATATCTTCTTTATCCCTTTATCATAGTTTTAAAATTTTTATATGTTGAAATGATAATATTTTGGTATATGAGATGAACTAAAACATTAAAATTAACTTTACCTGCTTTTACTTTCTGTAATGTAATTATTAGAAAATTTAAAATTATGTGTGGGACATATTAAATTTCTATTGGACAGAAGGCAGTACACTTTGCAGTGGTACGTTCCCACTAGCCGCCACAATTTCATAGCCCTACACTCAGAGTTCCAGTTCCAGGAATGTTTGGTGACCCTCACTGGTTTCCTGTTTCTGCAGACAACATCCCATGAAGTTGCCAGGCTAATGACCCTTATCTCCTTGGTTTGAGCACTCTCCCTGCTTCTGTTTTTTTTTTCTCTCCCTTCCTTGCCATTAGCTTATCATTGTTCTCTCCTTGAGTTTTTGCCTCTAATCTTTTCCATCAACAATCGAAACTATGCTGTTCGGCAACCATACTTGTTTCTTGTTATATCTTTTCAAAGAGCCACAAAAACCATTCAAAAAGAACCAAGGAGTTGTGAGAGCTAGATGGAACCTTAGAGAACATTCTGTAAACTAGGAGACTTGATCCTCAGAGTGTGCAATGGCTTTGCATAAGGTTACCGGGGAGATAATTATGGAGTCCAGACTCAAATGCAAAGATTAATAAGGTGTGTAAAATACAAAATGATGTGCAAGCCACAACCCCTGTGCTCAGGTGACCTACATTATAGGTGGGTAGACAAGGCATATAAACAGATGAGGACATAGCAATATATATGCTCCAGGACATGAAAGGAAGGGGAGATCCCAGGGAGCTGAGGACTGGGGCTGGTGCCTAAAGTAGACTCATGATGGGTAGGAGGCCTGAGCTTAAGGGATGGAGGACATCTACTTAAAGCAACTAATTTGACATCCTCCCAAGACCCATTGTGACCCAGGACCAAAGGATGGTGGTTTGTCCAGGTTTGGACAGCTCTCAGAGTTGGTCATCTTAGCATCCAGATATTTCCAAGGATATGAGTCAAGTCTGGTATTAAAATCCTTACTTTGTCAGGCTGGACTCGTAAGTCTATGAAAAACCAGGAAATAAACCCATTCATTCATTCATTCATTCAATTTTACAAGGACACTTAGAGAATCTACTCTGTGTCATGCACTGTAAATATAAAGTTGGCCAAGGCACGTGGTCACTTGGTACCACAAGGAGAAGTCATCTGAGAACAAGATAGAGCAGAGAGATGGAAAGGACCTGGGTCTTCCATGGCATTGCTGGGCCTCTGAATATGCCAATCTTGCAGTTTGCTCTGTGTTTGGATATTATTTTACGGCATTATTAGTCAAGGTTTCCTGTTGCTTGGAGCTGAAGGTATCCTAACGGATAGGACCAGTGTTCTTGAGGAGACATTTCTACTCCTGGCTATGTCCCCGGGAGACTTTATCACATCACTTCAAGATCTCCGCTGCCTCTGAGTGAGACAAGCTATAGGAAGGTGCAGAATTAGATGACAGAGATGAAGATGTGGTTTTCCTTGGGATATTCACTTTCCACTGATCCCCTTCCCATCTCCCACCTCGTCAGCACCTCCATCCTTCCCGTCCTACCTTATCCAGCTTAGATACTGTCATCTGCCATTTCAGGATCACTCTTGCCAGTATCTGAAAATCCCATCCCGCCTCAGTTTTACTGTCAGCTGTCTTTGTACGTTCATGCTTTCCAATCTCAAATACATGCTTGGGACTGGTCAGCAATTGTACCATGTTTCTCTTGTCAGCTGTTTTTCTCACATTCCCCAAGTATAATTTAAACACTTTACTGTTACGAACTTCCATTTCGCTCCTCAATATCTCCTGTGTTGCTAAGAAAATTGAAGTTATCAGTTGGGAACTTTCTTCAATTCCCATATCAAATCTACAAACCAACCTATATTTACACCCACCTGTTCCTTCTGTCTATCCATTTGAATAGATGAGATGCTCCCTTTTCTTTCTAAAGCCATTCTTTCCACCTGGCTTGGATCTCATCCCTTGAACAACCATCAACCATTTCTCACTTTTGTAAACATAATTAAGTCTTTCCCATCTTAAAAAGAAATCCTTTCTTGATCCCATGGCCTTTTCCAGCTGTCACCCTATTTTTCATCTCCCCACACAGCCAAACTTCTAGAAAGAGTTGTCTGTACTTGCTATAAATAAGGCTGTTGGGATTTTGATTGGAGTTGCGTTGACCCTATTGATCAATATGGGGAAAAATGCTATCTTTAAAATATTGTCTTCCTGTCCATGAGCATGGTAAAGCCTTTCATTTGTTTTCATCTTTACTTTTTCTCGGTAATGTTTTATATTATTCTATGTGAAGGTCTTGCAGAACTTCTGTTAAAGTCCTGGATATGTGATATGTCTTTTTGCTATTGTAAATGGTATTTAAAAAAAATTTTTCATTTTCTGTTTCTTGCTTGTACATAGAAATGTAATTGAAACTTGTTTATTGACCTTGTAGCAGCAGTCTTGCCTAATTTGCTTTTTATTTTTTGGTTTTACAATTTGTTTGTATTTTTATTTATTTGTTTGGTTTCATAATATAAGCTCTATAAGTATAAGGCATTTATATATAGTTTTACACATATTCAAGAAACATTATAATAAAGATAATAAAGATCAACCCTAGAGTCCATCAGAAAGTTTTTATTTTTATTTTATTTTTTTGTTTTTATTAATTTTTATTGGAGTATAGTTGCTTTACAATGTTGTATTAGTTTCTGCTGTACAGCAAAGTGAATCAGCTATACATATACATATATCCCCTCTTTTTTGGATTTCCTTCCCATTTAGGTCACCACAGAGCATTGAGTAGAGTTCCCTGTGCCATACAGTATGTTCTCATTAGTTATCTATTTTATACAGAGTATCAATAGTGTATATATGTCAATCCCAATCTCCCAGTTCATCCCACCCCGCTTCCCCCTTGGTATTCATACATTTGTTCTCTACATCAGTGTCTCTATTTCTGCTTTGCAAATAAGATCATCTATACCATTTTTCTAGATTCCACATATACGATACTTGTTTTTCTCTTTCTGACTTACTTCACTCTGTGTGACAGTCACTAGGTCCATCTATGTCTCTGCAAATGACCCAATTTCATTTCTTTCTATGGCTAAGTGATATTCCACTGTATATATGTACCACATCTTCTTTATCCATTCCTCTGTTGATGGACATTTAGGTTGCTTCCATGTCCCAGCTATTGTAAATAGTGCTGCAGTGAACATTGGGCTGCCTGTGTCTTTTTTTTTTTTTTTTTTTGCGGTACGCGGGCCTCTCACTGTTGTGGCCTCTCCCGTTGCGGAGCACAGGCTCCGGACGCACAGGCTCAGCGGCCATGGCTCACGGGCCCAGCCGCTCCATGGCATGTGGGATCTTCCCGGACCGGGGCACGAACCCGTGTCCCCTGCATCAGCAGGTGGACTCTCAATCACTGTGCCACCAGGGAATCCCCCTGTGTCTTTTTGAATTATGGTTTTCTCTGGGTATATGCCCAGTAGTGGGATTGCTGGGTCATATGGTAGTTCTATTTTTAGTTTTTTAAGGAACCTCCATACTGTTCTCCATAGTGGCTGTATCAATTTACACTCCCACCAACCGTGTAAGAGGGTTCCCTTTTCTCCACACCCTCTCCAGCATTTGTTGTTTGTCGATTTTTTGATGATAGCCATTCTGACCAGTGTGAGGTGATATCTCACTGTAGTTTTGATTTGCATTTCTCTAATAACTAGTGATGTTGAGCATCTTTTCATGTGCCTCTTGGCCATCTGTGTGTCTTCTTTGGAGAAATGTCTATTTGGGTCTTCTGCCCATTTTTTGATTGGGTTGTTTGGTTTTTTTCTGATATTGAGCTGCATGAGTTGTTTGTATATTTTGGAGATTAATTCTTTGTCAGTTGCTTCATTTGCAAATATTTTCTTCCATTCTGAGGGTTGTCTTGTTTATGGTTTCCTTTGCTGTGCAAAAGCTTTTGAGTTTCATTAGGTCCCATATTTTAATTTTAATTTTTCTTACTCTAGGAGGCAGTTCAGAAAAGATCTTGCTGTGATTTATGTCGAAGAGTGTTCTGCCTATATTTTCCTCTAAGAGTTTTATAGTGTCCAGTCTTACATTTAGGTCTTTAAGCCGTTTTGAGTTTATTTTTGTGTATGGTGTTAGGGAGTGTTCTAATTTCATTCTTTTACATGTAGCTGTCCAGTTTTCCCAGCACCACTTACTGACTAGACTGTCTTTTCTCCATTGTATATTCTTGCCTCCTTTGTCATAGATTAGGTGACCAAATGTGCTTGGGTTTATCTCTGGGCTTTCAATCCTGTTCCATTGATCTATATTTCTGTTTTTGTGCCAGTACCATACTGTCTTGATTACTGTAGCTTTGTAGTATAGTCTGAAGTCAGGGAGTCTGATTCCTCCAGCTCCGTTTTTCTTTCTCAAGTTTGCTTTGGCTATTTGAGGTCTTTTGTGTTTCCATACACATTGTAAAACTTTTTGTTCAAATTCTGTGAAAAATGCCATTGGTAATTTGATAGGGATTGCATTGAATCTGTAGATTGCTTTAGGTAGTATAGTCATTTTCACAATATTGATTATTCCAATCCAAGAACATGATATATCTCTCCATCTGTTTGTGTTGTCTTTGATGTCTTTCGTTAGTATCTTATAGTTTTCTGCATACAGGTCTTTTGCCTCCTTAGGTAGGTTTATTCCTAGGTATTTTTTTCCTTTTGTTGCAGTGGTAAATGGGATTGTTTCCTTAGTTTCTCTTTCTGATCTTTCATTATTAGTGTGTTGGAATGCAAGAGATTTATGCATATTAATTTTGTATCCTGCAACTTTACTAAATTCATTGATTAGCTCTAGTAGTTTTCTGGTGGCATCTTTAGAATTTTCTATGTATAGTATCATGTCATCTGCAAACAGTGACAGTTTTACTTCTTCTGTTCCAATTTAGATTCCTTTTATTTCTTTTCCTTCTCTAATTGCTGTGGCTTGGACTTCCAGAACTATGTTGAGTAATAGTGGTGAGAGTGGACACCCTTGTCTTGTTCCTGATCTTAGAGGAAACGCTTTCAGTTTTTCACCATTGAGAATGATGTTTGCTGTGGGTTTTTCATATATGGCCTTTATTATATTGAGGTAGGTTCCCTCTGTGCCCACTTTCTGGAGAGTTTTTATTCTTCAATTTGTTAATATGGTGTATGACACTGATTGATTTGCTTATACTGAAGAATCCTTGCATCCCTGGGATAAATCCCACTTGATCATGGTATGTGATCCTTTTAATGTGTTGCTGGGTTCGGTTTGCTCTAATTCACTCATTAATTGTAATAATATATCTGTATATTTTTATGTACACAATTTACATCTGCAAATAACACGTATTTCTTGCTTTCCAGTTCTTATTGGCTTATGTGCTTGTTTAGTACCTCCAATACAATAATGAATAGAAGTAGTGATAGTGTGAAAAATTGTCTCATTTCTGACTTTAAAGGGAAAGCTTTTAACGTTTCCTCATTAATTATAGTGTTTGCTATAGATTTTTATTTTTAATTTTTTTAAAACAAACTTTATCATATTAGGGAAGTTCTCTTCTATTCTTGGTCACTTAGAAGGTGTTTTGTTTTTTTTTCCATCATGCAGGAATTGATGTTAAGTGTGTCAAATACATTTTTTATGCATCTACTGGTACAGTCATACTATTTTTCTCCTTTTATTCTATTAATGTGACAAATTACATTAATTGATTACCTAATCAACCTTATATTCCTGAAACAAAATCAACTTGGTTATAATTTGTTGTCTTTTTGTATATCACTGGATTCTGGATTCAGTTTGCTAATATTTTATACAGGAAGTTTTCATCTATGTTCATAGTGAGATTGGCCTGTAATTTTCCTTCCTTAAAACATCCTAGTCAACTTTTGGTATCAAGGTAATGCTGATCGTATAGAATCAGTTTTGGAGCTTGCCCTCTCTTTTGGTTCTATAAAAGAGTTTGTGTACAGCTAGTAAACATCTTCACTAAATGTGGGATAGAATTCACTTGTAAGCATCTGTGCTTAGAATTTCTTTGTGGGAAGGTTTATAGATTAAATTTCTTTAATAGTAATATGAATAATTAGACATTCCATTTTGTCTTTTGTCAGTTTTGGTGCATTTCATTTTTCTAGGAATTTGTTTCATCCAGATCTTCAAATTTGTAGGTTTTAAGTTTAAAGTATCTTTTATGATCTTTTCAGTGCATGCAGGATCTGTAGCGATGCCCCTTTTTTATTCATAATATTAGGATTTGAGATTTCTTTTTTTACTCAAGTAGTGTCACCAGAATTTATCAGTTTTACTAGTATTTTCAAAGAATCAACTTTGGGCTCTTTTTATCCTCTCTGTCGTAAAGGCCCATCCCAAGCATTTGAGGAGTCAAGGGCAAGAGTACAAATGAAGGCTTACATTACATATTTTTACACTGTATACTTAAAATAACAAATATATATTCTTCCTTAACAAATAAAACTATATAACAATAAAATTGAAAAATATGTGAAAGCTATGGGTGTTTTGGGCTAAAGTTGGTAAAAGATCAAAGATAATTGAATTTCATTTTTATTGGGCATATATGGGTGCTCTAATGTTTTGATTAAACTTTTTTCTTTAAATAAAATTAGTAATTATGTAATTATAATCAAAGTTTTTAACATGATTTGTGTTTGATTGACCGTAATGCCAAATAAGACATCCTTTCTTGAGCCTTTGTAGTTCTTAATCTTTAAAATTAATTTTACTTAGAGAAAGTTCTCTCTGCTGAGGCAGTAGCAACTGAAACTTTTAATGAGATACCTAAAGCATTAATTCAATTTGGAAATGAACCAAGAATTTTACATATAAGCACAAGCATTGTAATGGGATTGTATAACATAAATTGTTACTGCAGAAATATAACAACATATCTTTATTTTATTAAATAAATCCTTATCTCTATAAACTAAAGCAATATCTGGATCCCTACAGTTTTTAAGTTCTTCTTTTCTAACACTGTTCAATGCTTAGACATTACCCAAAAAACTGAAAGCAGCATTTATTGCTCATTGTTTTCAAATTGCCTTCAATCAAGATTATATTTTGACTATAACTGTCAAAAGATAGATTATAAAAATTGGGGGCTTATTTGTATGTAAATGCTTTTCTTCTTATTCATGCAAATATTTTTATTATTTCAACTTTTTCATACCTTATTGGAATGCCACATTTTTGCATATTTCTCATGCAGTTTCTTTTGACTTTGAAAAATCATTTTCATTAAAAAATTTTAAGTTTTTAATCCTTTTCTTATAAAAGTGAAACAGCCAAATCTAGACTTGCCTGGATTTTTTGGGGTAAATTTCTCTACATTATTAACAGCAAGCAGAAGTTCATACCAAATAACTGTGGATTTGCAAATGGAAATCATCTTCTATCAGAGACCACAATGCACTCTTTATTCGAGGATCTTCTATTGTTTTACTTAACTCATCTAGTATATTTATTATCTTGCCTAAATTAACTATTCTAAGAACATTTAGTTGGTGTTTCCGTCACATGATCTGCCGTTACTGTGAGATCCAATTTGATCTGGTTCACCAAGACACTCCACGTATAATGTCACAGATAGTCTTTGAATAGAAAGTATCATTATATTTGCACAGTTGGGTCCGTGTCTCCTAGAAACAAATTCTAACCATGTGCTGTATGGCACAAAGAATGCTTCTGGATTTTTGGCCAATATTCTGGTTTATATGCCTTTTTATTTACCAATCACACTAGTGTCATTGTCACAGGCTTGCCCCTGACAATCTTTTAAATCAGTTCCTTCACTGAAAGCAGTTTCTGTAGTTCTTTCCCCTAAGGCAAAATCTGTCCTTTTCGTAAGAGGTGAAAACACGTTCCTGGTTTCTCTCTTCCGTTAGTTCAACTATATACATTAAAGATATTGTTAAATGTAACTTTTGTCTTTGTTATAATCTAGTTGAATAAAGTCTCGCTTTTATTTTATTATATGCATTTATTTTGTGTATGATTTTTTAAAACTTTATTACCTGTTAACATAATCATCATCTTACATTGATTTCTTCATCTTAGATGGTGATTGTTTCTTTAAAAAAAAGATCTATCTTATATATCTTGCCACTCTAGCACCAAGTTTCTAAAAAATTTCTACTAAACCTAGAAATTTTCTTTAGCTTGCTGTTTATTCAGGCTTTTAAAAAAAGTTTTAGTAAATAATGTATGCTTTTTGTGTGCAAATGATGTTTTATTTTCTATTAACCACAAACCTAAGTCTTTCCAGCCTCAAGTACTTTTATGGTCACATCTGATCTTGAATATTGATTATAAAACATAAAATGGCAGTTACGTAATTTTTTATCTATAGTTTCTCCATTTGAAATAGTTTTGGTGTCAAGTGAAGAGTTTAAATCTTCTTCCATGTTTGCCCAATGGGATATTGTAAACATCAGTTTACATCAGTTGTGTTTTGTGAGAAGTATTCTCTTGCTGTGAGAAGAATGAGTGCCATTTCCTAGGATCATTGTCCAATAAGTACAGTAAAGCTATAGAGGTTTCTTCTTTCACAGCTAATATCCTAATTTTATGAATGCAATTTTCTTCTTTTAGTGGGAAGGCCAGAGTTTAATTTGTTGCTTCCGAGTTATGAATTCGATCAGTTCTTTTCATTGTCATTGTTTGGAACAGTCGTCAAACCTTTGTTTGTTATTTGTTACGATGTTGCAAGAGTTTCATCTGATGTGTTCAGACTGTAGATTTGACAAGAGTCATTTTCTTGCTCACTTTTATTGTTTTGATAAAAAAAGTAAGACTTCATTAAGGAAAGCTATTCTAATGTTTTTTTCTAAAATTCTGTTTCAGGTCATGTTTGACAGAAGTCTGTTAAGTTTCTAAATAACAAAAGCAATGAAACTTAAGCAGATCATCACTTTGAATATTTTTCTATGACTTTTTTTTTCAATTTTTTTTCTTGAGTTCTAATTTTTTATTTTTAGCATGATCTCAACTTCTACACATGCTCAAAGATTTAAAGCATAAAAATTTAAATGTATTCAAATGAAATACAAGTGTTCAATATATAAATATAAAATTGAGTATATTTTCACCAAAAATTATAGTTAATATTAAAAATTAAAATTATCTTTTATGTGTTTCAAAAAGTTATTTTTTCTAAACTATGCTAAATTCTTTACTAAAAAAGCAAAATACAAACAATAATTGAACTATCAAAATTTTAGACAATTTAAAAATTGTTTAAATCTGATATATTGAAATATTTTACTATTTATTTAGAATATTAAATTTTTATTAAAAGTTATTCACACTTCTAATGTTTAATGTTTATCTAGTTGCCCAAAGGAAAAATCAGAATTACATGTTGTGCATATTACATCTAGCCCCACATATATACAAATTTGAAAACAATATGAATGGCTTAAAATTGTAAAATGCTCCTCAGTCTTTGTGAGCACCTATTGTGAAATCTGTGGAAATTAGTGAATACCTCCAGAACTGCTAATTGGAATATAAAAGAAGCAAGAAAATGTACACTCAGCACTACTGGAAAATAATGAATTTAATGTAAGAATCCATTGAATTCATCCTGAGAGTTAGGATTTGACAGGTTAATTAGTGTTTTCTTTTACCTAAGTGCTTTGTTACTTAAACCCTCCCTTCACTCTAAAGACTTGTCCATCTCTGATGTTGGCAGTAGCAAAACCTATAAATCTTCCCGGTCATCTGATAGGTGGAAGGGATTCTCTGAGATTCTCTGGGAGCCTGAATGGTGTTAGTCATGATAGTGGATATTTAAATTATGCACTGTGTTGACGCTAAGCACCAGATCCTAAGTAACAGAGGTGACCATGCATTCTTTAATAAATTGTGTGTGTGTCGCAGTGTATGGATGGAGATGTGCTTTTTGTGCACATGGATAGCCAGTTGTTCCAGCACCATTTGCCGAAAAGCTTATCCTTTCTCAACTAAATTACCTTTGTATTTTTCTCAAAAATCAACTGACTATTTCTGTATGGATCCATTTATGGACTCTGTTTTGTTTCATTGATCTATTTTTCCGTCTTTACACTGTCTTTATCATTGGTATTTTTTACAACTTTTTATTACTATAGCTTAATGATTTCTTAAAATCATGTAGTTCTTCCAACTTTGTTCCTAGTTTTCGAGGCTGTTTATATTACCATTTGAGTTTTAGAATCAACTTAATTTCTATGAGAAAGCAAATTGGAATTTTAATTGGAAATGCATTGAATCTACGTATCAACTTGGGAGAATTGGCATCTAACCAATATTGAATCTTCGGTTTATGAACATATCTGTTTATTTAGGTTTTCTTTTTTTTTCTTTCAGCATGTCAGTACATTATTTAGTTTTCAAGGTGTAGGTCATAAAACAGCTTTTGTCAAGCATGTTCCTAAGTATTTCATATTTTTGATGTATTAAAATATTGGAAAAATTTTATAACTGTTTACAGCATAATATATAAAAGTACAACTGATTTCTTTTTACCTTCTAGCCTACAATCTTGCTAAATTCATTTATTAGTACTAGTAGCTTTTTTGTTGACTCTGTAGGATTTTCTACATAGATAATCATGTCATCTGTGAATAAAGATGGCTTTACTTCCTCTTTTGCAATCTGGAAGCCTTTTGTTGTGGTGGTGGTGGTGGTGGTGGTTGCCTTATTGCAGTGGCTAAAACCTCTAGTAAAATGTTGATGAGAAGTGGTGAGAGCACTCATCTTTGCATTAATTATAATCTTAGGGGAAAACTATTCAATCTTTTGCCATTAAGATGTTAGCAGCAGGTTTTTTATAGATGCTCTTTATCAGTTTAGGGAAATTCTCTTCTACTATTTTGCTGAGAGTTTTAAAATCAGGAATGGATGTTTAATTTTATCAAATGCATTTTCTGTGTTATTGATATGATAATATGATTTTTCTTTTTCAGTATGTTAAAATGATGAATTATATTGATTTTTGAAATGTTAAACCAACTTTGCATTCTTGGGATTAAGCGCCATTAGTTATCATGTGTTATCCTTTATATGCACCAGTCGACTCAATTTGCTGAAAGTTTTTAAAAGAATGTTTGTGCCTTCATCTATGATTTTATTTACTTGAGTATCTACCTGGTTTTGTATAAGAATAATGCTGGATTCAAATAATGATTTGGGAAGTAATCCCTTGTCTTCACTTTTTTTTTTTTAATGTAGAATTGATAGTATTTGTTTTTAAATGTTTGGTGGAATTCATCAGTGAAGCTATTGGAGCTGGGAGCTTTCTTTGAAAGAGACAAAGCTATTCAGGTTATTTATTTCTTTATGAGTGAGCTCTGTATTTTATGTCTTTCAAGGGATTTGTCCACTTCATTTAAGTTTTTGAATTTATTGGCGTAAAATCGTTCATAATATTCACTTACTATCCTCTTAGTATCTGTAGAATTTATAGTGATATCACCTCTCTCATCTCTGATGTTGGCAGCTTCATCTTCTCTGTTTTATTCCTGATTCATTTGGTTAAGACCTTATCAGTTTTATTGATCTCTAAGAACTTGCTTTTGCTTTCATTGCTTTTTCTCTATTGTTTTCCTTTTTCTTATTTCACTGATTTCTGCTCTTCCCTTTCTTATTTATTTTTTTCTACTTTGGTTTAATTTTCTTTTCCTATATTTTTAAGTGGAGGCTGAGACCACCAAGTTCAGCCACTTGCTCTTTTTTAATGAAAGCATTTCAGTACTATGAATTTTTCTTAAAGCACTGCTTTCACTGTATCTCAGAAACATGGATGTACTCCAATTAGTGGTTTGATACTTTGTGTTTTCATTTCCCTTCAGTTAAAAATACTTTCTGATTTCCTTTTTAATTTCTTTTTTGACACATGTTTCTGAATATTTGGGGGTTTTCTAAATATTTTTCTGTTATTCCTTTCTAATGTAATTCCATTGTAGTCAGAAAACATACTTTATATGACTTGAAGCCTTTTAATATTCAGACTGGTCTTATAGCCCAGAATATGGTCTATCTTAGTAAATATTCTATGTGCACATTAGAATAATGTATATTCTATTTTTGGATGGACTGTTCTATAAACATCAATTATAGTTGCTATTTTGTCAAGTTCCTTGAAAGTGTTTTTCGAATATTCTGTGTTCCTGTTCTATCTTCTTGTTCTATCAATTACTGAGAGAGGGGTGTTGACATTTCTGACTAAAATTTGGATTTTGCTATTTATTCTTATACTTTTATAAACTTTTGCTTTATGTATTTTGACTCTGTTATTAGGTCCATATACATTTAGGATTATGTCCTCTCTTTAAAAATTATTATTTTCTTTTTCTTTTGGCTGCGTCGGGTCTTTGTTGCGGTGCGTGGGCTTCTCTCTAGTTGCGGGCTCCAGAGCATGTGGGCTCTGTAGTTTTTGCGGCACGTGGGCTCAGCAGTTGTGGTGCACGGGCTAGTTGCCCCACGGCATGTGGGATCTTACTTCTCTGACCAGGGATCGAACCTGGTTCCCCTGCATTGGAAGGCAGATTCTTTACCACTGGACCACCAGGGAAGTCCCAGGATTATGTCCTCTTGATAAACTGACTCCTTTCTTATTATGAAATATCCCTGTTTATTCTTGGTAATATTCTTTGCTGTGGTTATTGTTAGCATGGTGTATCTATCCTTTTATTTTTAACCTATTTTTGTCTTTATATATAAAATGCATTTCTTACAGGTATATAGTTAGGTCTTGCTTCTTTATCCAGTCTGACATTTTTTGTCATTTAATTGGGGATATTTAGACCATTTACTTTTAATGTTATTAATAATATGGTTTGGCTGTTTTGTTATCTGTTTCTATTTGTTCCATTTGTTCTTTGTCTTCCTTTTCCTCTTTTTCTACCATCTTTTAGATTTATTGCCTATTTTTATTATTCTATTTTATTTTCTTTGTTGGATTATAGTTATAATTCTTTATTTAGTGGTTGTTTTAAGGTTTATAGTATACATACTTGTTACAGTATGCCTTCAAGTTATATTATACTGGTTCATGGATAGTATAAAAAACTTACAACACTTGCACTTTCCTCCTCCTGACCTTTGTACTACTGTTGTCATACATTTTAATTCTACATGTGTTATAAGCCTCATAACACATTGCTATTATTTTTGCTTTAAATATTTAATTATGTTTTAAAGACTCTAAACATAAGAAAATAAACTTTTTAATATTTACCCACATTAATCCTTTCTTTATTTCTTTGTATATTTGGTATCATTTTTCTTCTGCCTAAAAGACTTCCTTTAACATTTTTTCGTAATGCAGGTCTGCAGCTGCTGATTAATTTTTTTCAGCTTTTGTATTTCTGAAAAAGTCTTTTTTTGTATTTGTGTGGTTTTTTTTTAAACACATTAAATTATTTTATTTATAGCCCCACTGTTTTAGATGTACATTTATGGACTATCCAAAAGCAGTATTTTTTTTAGCAATCCTGGAAATTTTAAATACTCTAAGCAACTCCCGAAGATCAAGTTGTCAAGTTCCTCACCGAGGACATCCTTAGGTCATTTTTGTGCTCCTAGATAGTAAGTAGTCAGCTAGCAGCAGTCTATGCTTCAAGCGTCCATCTTTCACCTGAACGAAAATTAAAACCGACAATGTGGCGGAGGCCAGACCAGGCCGCTGCCCTCCACGCGTTCAGAGACCGGGAGCCTCGGACCTGGCCTGGCCGCGGCGCCAGCCTCACTAGACTCAGGGCAGCCGCACGCTCCTGCCCTGCGCCCCAGCCTTCGGAGGCCAGGCGGCCACTGGCCCGGGACCGTCCAAAACTCCTGTGCCGAACAGGCTGAAAGAACTGTATTTGTTTTTAAAAGAGTTTCTAGATTACTAGGTTGACAGGTTTTTTCCTTCAGTGTTGTAAAGATTTTAGTCCGCTGATTTCAAGCTCCCATTGTTTCCGATGAAAATTCTGTGTAATTTTTATCTTTGTTACTCTTTATATAGTGTATCTTTTTTTTTTGTCTGCCTGATTTTAAGATTGTCTCTTTATTACTGGTTTTAAGTAATTTAATTATGATATTCTTGGCATAGTGTCCTTCATTTTTCTTTAGCTTGGGGTTTGTTGAGCTGCCTGTATCTCTGGACTTAGGTTTGCATCACTTTGGGAAATGATGCCTGTATCTCTGGACTTATGATTTGCATCATTTTGGGAAATGATGCCTGTATCTCTGGACTTATGGTTTGCATCATTTTGGGAAAGCTCTGGCCATTGTTTTTTCAAATAGTATTTCTGCCTCCCTCTACCTCTCCAGATGAATGTATTTTATTCACTCAGTTTACTGAGTCTCTATTTTTCTGTTTTTCCCCAGTCTTTTTTTGTTTCATTGTGGATACTTTCTATTGCTCTGTCTTTAAGTTCACAAATCTTTTTTTGGCAATGTCTAGTTTTTTTGTTAATTCTATCTAGTGTTTATTTTATTTCAGACATTGAAGTTTTCATTTTTAGAATTAGACTTGGGTTCTTTTTTTTTTACATTTCCATGTCTCTACTTACCATATTCAATCTATCCTCTACCTTCTTGGACATATGAAATATAGTTATACTAACTATTTTAATGTTTTTGTCTACTAATTTTATCATTTGTGTTATTTTCATATTGATATTTCCCCCCCCCCTTATGTGTCATACTTTCCTGTTTCTTTGCATGCCTGGTAATTTTTTTATTGGATGCTAGATATTATGAATTTTACTTTTTGGGTGCTGGATATTCTTGTATTCCCACCAGTATTCTTGAATTTTGTTCTGGGATGTGTTTAAATTATTTGGAAACAGTTCGATACCATTGAGGCTTGCTTTGAGTTAGGTGGAAACATCATAACCTTTAGTCTAGGGCTAACCTTCTCCCCATTACCGAGCCAATACCCTTCTGAGTCCTCTACCTGATAAAAATTATGAGGTTTTCTATTCTGGCTGATGGGAATACAAAGTACTCTTAGCCCTGTGTAAGCTCAAGTGGTCTTTTTCCTCTATTTTTTGAGTGGTCCTTTCACTAGCCTCAGTATGAATACATTGATTTGTTCCCATCTGAAGACTCAAGGGGGACCCTCTGCAGATCTTTGGACCTCTCCCCAGCCCCCACGTAGCTCTGTCCTCTGCCCTGTGAACTCTAGCTGCGTTGGGCTTCCCAGACTTGCTGCAGCTAGCTCTGTCTCCTCAGATTCTCAGAAAGACTGCCAGACTCTGCCCAGGTTCCCCACCCCACACTGTGGCCTGAAAATGCTCTCCAGGCAGTAAGCTGAGGCAATAATGGGGTCCACTTTATTTGTTTCCCATCTCCCAGGGATCCCTGTCCTGCATTGTCTGATACCCAGTGTCTAAAAACTGTTGCTGTTCCACAGTTTTTCTGTTGTTGAAGATGGGAGGGTAAATCTAGTTCTTATTACTCTGTCTTGGCAAGAAACAGAAGCTCAACTGGATTTTAAGGCCTCAAAAAGACTAACCACTCTCCTTTGAACTCAGTGGATCTCGCCTTTCTACTTCCTACAATGAGCTGTCCCAAACTTAGCCCAATACTCTAAATGACACACAGTAATTTGAGCTAAAGCCTATTTAAAAATTCTCATTGGTTCTAAAACTGTAGGTGCAGTAAATCCAGTTGGGCTTCTTAATATGCCTTTAGATTCATTCAATGTTGATTTATTGCCTACCATTTATTGCCCTGTTCTAGGTACTGGGAATACAGCAGTGAACAATTCATATGAGAACTCTTGCCCTTCTGGAACTTACATTCTAGTGAAAGATTGATAGATTTGACCGTGTAATAGCTAATGTTTATTGAGTGATTACTATGTGCTAGGGACTATATAGGTTCTTTATGCACATACATTTATACTATCCTTAAAACAACCCTGTGTGGTAGGTACCATTATTATGCTTATTTTTTACAGAAAAGGAGAGATAAATTAAATGCCCAGGGTGGCACATTTAGTAGGGGATGGAGCTGAGATTCAAATTCTATCCTTTCCAGAGTTTGGCCTAAGCGTCATGCTGTGCTGCCTCTCTGTGTAACTCTGATGGTTTCTGGGGTCACCTTACATCAGGTATGCTTTTTAGCTCAGAACCTCCATTCATACGCAGCTCTACAAATGAAGACATCTTGTCCCCAAGCCATTTAAGAGCTGCTTAGCATGTTGGGATCCAGTCTCTCCTTGCCTTTATCATCTCTACTGGCAGTCCTATCTGGTGCTGCCATGTCCATTTTGGAAATAGCCACTCCCTACCTCAGCTCACCCAAGCCCGCTGACTAAGCATTGCGCCTAAAACGAATGTCAGTTTTTGTGCAATGAATTGTAAACGGGGGCTTCTCTGTCCAACGTTTCACAAGAGGTGCAGGAAGGCTGCAGCCACAGCCTTCCACTTTAGACCATTTCCACTTTAGACCTCCATTGCCACACCTTGGCGGGGGAGGTCAGGTCAAGAGTGTTAAAAACAGGGCCGTTGGCATTCGATTCTGGACAGAAATCAATTATGGCATTAGGCTGAGCTGCTGGCCATGACTGAAGAAAGATACCATCTGAGTTATTGAAATGGCAACTTGAAAGCTGTCGGACCTGTGCTATATTATCTTTTATTTTGCTTGGTGTACCCAATTCAGACCAAGCTTCTTGGGAGATGAATCCAGTTAACACTCAGTTAAGGAGAATTCTGGAAAGTGTACTTTATGTATTACCTGCCATATGCGTGGTCCATTCTTGTCTGTTTATACTGGCTGTTTGAAAATCCTAAATATAAAGACATATAAATAATGAAATATTATTTGCTTAATTGTAAATTATATATAAATTATATAGTTATGAATCAATTAAAATACAATAATAACGAAATACTAAAGTTAGTAAAACCCTTTTGGGCACTATCATCAACATTATATGGTGACATGTTTGTCCGATGATTTATTTTATGAAACGTCAAAATAACTTGGCCTCAGGAAGTCATTCTAAATTTGTAACTTTTGTTTGAAAGTCATAATTTTGACGGCCGTATATGACTTAGAGCAGCTTCTGGCCAATAACCACAAGTCTCTCCCTTCCCAAGTTGTGGCTACTTGAGCCGAAAACTTAAAGGAAATATCAATATTTGTCCGGAGAGTAAGGGATGGTCTATTTGTTATTTGCACAGTGGGCATATTTATTTTATTTTTATGTTTTCAATCAGGAGCATGAGAACTCTGGGCTTTATTTCTCCCTGCCCTCTTTGGGCTGTTCATTTGTGTGCTTGGCAGAAAGAAGAACTTGGAGAAAGTCGCTGCCCAAATGTGTGATTTCTTGGTCTGCCACGCTGGTCACCAAGCAGGTGCTCCCGGGACACTCATGGGCCGTCCAGGTGCTTGTCGGGGGACAGGAAGGTGCGCGCTCTGTCTAGACATTGCAGCAGCATCGGTGATCCAGCAGCCTGGGCCAGTCCGGATATTTCCAGTTCTCTGTGATGGTTGGCGGCTGTTGGTGATATGTGGGGCTGACAGTGACCCCTAAAATTTGGAGACGAGGGAAACAAGGGCACAGGCAGTGCTGTGTGGCCCGTAGAGCGCAGAGGAGGATGGCCGTGGCTCTGGGGCACCTCCAGGAGCAGAGGTAGGGTTAGGCTTAGAGGCATCGTAGCCTCTTCCAGTTCTTCTTGTCTGGATCCTTTGTGCTGTAGGGACAAGAACGCTGAGTGGATACTGAAGGCCCTGGATTCTGTCCCTAGCTCGTCATGGGACAAACAGTTTCCTCATCTGTACAACGAGAGGGTGGAAGAAATGAATGATCCGTCAGGTCCCTTTGAAGACACACAGTTTATGTTCTATGATACCCACTTCTCTGTGTTTTTTCTCTCTCTTTTCTGTCACCACTTTGGGGACCAAACATCGGCGCTGTGTGTGAGTAGAAGTAGTGGGGGAAGGGTGGCAGTGGGGGGGGGGCAATTTCTCCCACTTTTGACTCACTCTTCCTCCTTTTTTCTCACTTTTTAAAAGAATTGAAGTATAGTTGGTGCTCAGTGTTGCGCTAGTTTCAGGTGTACTTCATACTGATTTGACATCTGCATACATTATGAAATGATCACCACTATAGGTCTAGGAACCATCTGTCCCCGTACAAAATTATTATACTATTATTTACCGTAGTCCTTATGCTGTATGTCATATTCCTGTGGCTTATTTATTTTATAACTGGAGGTTTGTACCTCTGAATTCCCTTTACCTATTTCACAGCCTCCCCACCCCTGCCCCCGAACCACCCGTTTGTTCTCTGTATCTATGAGTCTGGTTTCATTTTGTTTTGTTTTTCAGATTCCATACATAAGTGAAATGTGGTATTTGTCTTTCTCTGTCTGACTTACTTCCCTGAGCATAATACCCTCTAGATCCATCCATGTTGTTGCAAATGGCAAAATTTCAGTCTTGTGCGTGTGACTGAGTAATACTGCATTATGTAGATATATCACATCTTCTTTATCCATTCATCTATCATTGGACACTTAGGTTGCTTCCATATCTTGACTATTGTAAATAAGGCTGCGGTGAACATTGGGATGCGTGTATCTTTTTGAATTAGTGTATTTGTTTTCTCTGGGTAAATACCCAGAAGTGAAATTCCTGGGTCATATGGTTGTTCTATTATTAATTTTTTGGGGAACCTCCATACTGTTCTCCATAGTGGCTGCACCAGTTTACATTCCCACTGACAGTGTGCAGGGTTCCCTCTTCTCCACACCCTCACCAACACTCATTATTTGTTGTCTTTCTGATGACAGCCATTCTGACAGGTGTGAGGTAGTTCTCCCTCCTTTCTTATCCTCTCCTTTTCCTCAAGGTGAAATGCTGCAGAAATCTCAGAACTTGGAGCACCCCTTGGTAATTTAAGAAGCTCGTTATATGAATTATTGAACCAGGCGGGGCTCTTCTTCACTGACAGCTCTTAGGTAGATAACCTGTTGTGCTGTGGAGAGAAATGCCAGGTGCTTCAGGTGAACTTGGCTGGGAACGAGGTGACTCAGGGAGCAGGCTCCTGGGCAGGGAGTAGGGTGTGTGTGTGTGTGTGTGTGTGTGTGTGTGTGTGTGTGTGGCCTCATCTGAGCCCATGACACACCCAGACGGGACCTGGGCCAGCAGCCGTTAGGGTTGAGGTAAACATCTTGAGATGCTTTTGTCAACAGAGCCGTAGCCCTGTCCGCGTGTGGGCCTTGCAATAGCCCAGAGAGGGCTGGCGAACTTCCACTTGGAGGACTTAGTTTTGTCTCCAAAAGCTCAGCCTGATCCTTTCAGCTCTCCCCTACCGAAGCCTCTGTGGGAGGAAGGTAGTGCTATCCTGGCAACACCAGACTCAGGGCGGTTACGAAACCCATTCCAGGCACCGGGAGAGGGCCAGGCCCTCCTGTGTTCTCTGCGGGCTGTGGGGAGGACGGCAGGGCAAGAGGCCCAGTCCTAGGGCTGGATTCCCTCCCTGCGGGCTGGAGAGAAGGGGGAGGAGGATGCCTGCTGGCTTCTCCTGGGGAGCTTCCCGGCTGGACCACTTCCCCCAGGAACCCCCCCTGCCCCCCGCACATCAGAGCCCCTCTCTCCACATTCAGCCCTTGCCCCTCTCCTCCCTCATTCTCTTTCACTCTGGGCCATCTCATCCCCCCATGGCTCTGATGACCCCTAGCTTCCAGCCCAGGCCCCCCTGCTAAGCAGTGGACACACAGCCAGTGTCTCAAAGGTCAACATGGAGCAGAGGGGCTAAGAATGCAGGCCCTGAAAACCACACCATGTGGCTCTGATACAAGTTTTCAATCACTCCTTGCCTCAGTTTTCTCAGCTGTAAATGGGGATGATAACAGCACCTTCTCGAAGGGTCCATGTGAGGAGTAAATGAAGTAATTCATCTACAGCTCCTGGTTCAGTGCCCGGCACCTCTTATTCTGTTATTCCTCCTCTTTACGCCCCACCCCCTCAAGGGCTGTCTCCCTCGTCCTGATGGATGGCTTCCTCGTCCTGATGGATGGCTTCGGGTTACCTGAAGCATCCCAGACTTGGCCTGTCCCTCCTGCATCCAGTCACCTCCAGGCCGCAGTGACTCACTTCCTCTCCGTTCCTGCTGTCACCGCGTTGGTTTTGGACCTCTTTACATCTCTCCTTTCTCTCCCACTAGGCTGCTGGCTGGGTCCCTTACCTCCAGTCTCACTTCTTCCAGTCTAGCAGCCTCATGGTACAACCCCCAGTCACTCTCTGTCAGCTCCAAGACCAAGTCCACCCTCGAAGGTGTGCATGGCCCGGCAGCTTCTGGCCTTTGCCCACCTTCCTGGCTTCCTTTCAGCACATGCTCCTGGGTAGCAGCCGTGCCACACCCCAGCCCATGCTTCCACGTCCCTGCCTCTGTTCCTGCGGGGCCCGCTTCCTGGGACACCTACTTGTGCCCTTCCTCTTCTGCAGAATGCCTGCTTTTCCATCAAGACAGTCATATTAATAAATACATTTACAGAACCTAATATCCGACACTGTTCTAAACATGCTTTACATGGATTAATTCATTTAATCTTTTCAACAACTTCGTGAAATAAGTACCATTTCCAGAATGAGGAAACAGAGGCAGAGGGAGGTTAGTAAATTGCCCGAGCTCATAGAACTAGTAACTGGGAGAACCTGGGTGCAAAGCCACACAGCCAGCTCTGGAGCCTGTGCCTGATGGCTACACCACCTTCAAGACTCTCACGGCCCTGCCCTCCACGGCCTCTCCCAGCCCTATTTGGCAACTACTGTCACAGCATTGTCACAGCGTTGTTCGTGTTGCTTTCCCATGAGCCTCTGGAGAGCAAGGACCATGTTCTGTTCATTTCCACATCTCCATTGCCCACTGTGCTGGGCACTTGGTGGGTGCCCAGTACATATTACTAAATAAAAACCAAAGATCCGCAGGTGAAGTATCACCTGCCTTCTTGTTTTCACCAAAGTTTGGCGAAACTCGGTTTCCAAGACATATCTGGGATTTGCCTCCTCCAAGCAGCCTCGCCTACCCTCACCCTCTTCTTTTGCTTGGAATGTTCCTTTCCCCCCTCCCCCCAAGGCCCTGGTGTATGTGGTCAGCTCTTGGTGAGGTCTGCTGATGGCCCAGGAGCCACGGGGAGCCAGCGGACTTGGGAGAAACCCTGGTTCTCTTTGTTTTGGGAGAAGGAGACTTGGTGGACTTGGGTCAGATCATGCTGAGCCGGAGTGGGGGTAGAGTGAAGAAGGGGCGGAGCGGGGGCAGGAGACACACAGACCAACAGTGGGTCCCGTTAGGACATCCCTCTGCCTCCACAGCCACCTTCTCCCCAGTTCAAATGACAGAGTAACAAGGAATCCAAAGGCAGAACTAGGGGCCAGCCTGTGTCCACACGGCTGTAATCGAGGTATCTATACACAGCATAAAGGAAGTGTCTTTCTCGCAAAGTATTCATTCTGAAACCAAAACTGTGAGTCAGGGGCCAGGAAGGGCATTTTGAAGCCAATGCCAATTTCCCACAGCACCCAGAAGCTTTCTTCAATCTGAGAGCCTCTGTTTCGGGGGGGGGTGCTGACAGGATGGTGGTGGGACAGCAGGGCCCTGCCACTGAATGAGCTCCTTCTGTGTGCCAGGCACTGGGCTGGACACCCTTTACACTTAGTCCCGTGCCCTCCTCACTGAGACTCTAGGGGCTGGGTCATGCCCTGTGTGCAGAGGCAGAAACCAAGTCAGGGATTGGTTTGCCCACCCCGCAGTGTCCATCCCCTGGGACGTCTGGTGGCTCTGATGCCAGTCACTCTAGAGTTTGGACATGTCCCATCAGGTGGGATGCACACCCCAGCCTTCGTCCCCCAGCTCCTGGGAGGAAGTGAGATCAGTGAGTTTCTGCAGCGCGGGCTCTTCCTCCAGGAAGCCTCCCATCCTTAAACGTGTGTCGTTCCCAGATGCTTCCTGCAGCCCCTACCTCACGCTTCCCGTGGAAGCTGAAGCACAGAGAGGGCTTGAATGTTGTCTCAGCCACCTAGGTAGAGCCGTGTAGGTGTGGATGCATCCAAGTGGCTGTGTCCAAATGTAAAGTCGCTGGTTATTTTTTGTCACCAAGTAATATGTCCCACAGGCCTCCCTCAGTTGCCTCTCCCCCACCTCATCTGTCCTTCTCCCTGTACCTCGATCCCCACCCCCATCCCTGACTTCCTCAACGTCCCTCAACCCCTGCTTAACCCTCAGATTTCAGATGATCCAGTAGGGGTCAGGGAGAGAATAGAGCATTTGTACATTACTTTGTAGTTTTTCAAAAGCAAAAAGTTTAGTGTGTGTGCGTGTTGCTGCATTGATTTGAAGTGGCATTAAAATGTCCCCAACAATGGGACTTCCCTGGTGGTGCAGTGGTTGAGAATCCGCCTGCCAATGCAGGGGACACGGGTTCGAGCCCTGGTCCGGGAAGATCCCACATGCTGCAGAGCAACTAAGCCCATGCGCCACAACTACTGAGCCTGTGCTCTAGAGCCCACAAGCCACAGCTACTGAGCCTGCACTCTAGAGCCTGTGAGATGCAACTACTGAAGCCCACACGCCTAGAGCCGGTGCTGCACAAGAGAAGCCACCACAGTGAGAAGTCTGTACACTGCAGCAAAGAGTAGTCCCTGCTCACCACAACTAGAAAAGCCCGTGTGCAGCAATGAAGACCCAACGCAGCCAAAAAAAAAAAATGTCCCTGACAAGACTCTCTTGCAAAGTGTTGAAGCTTGGGGATTTCCCTGGGAGGTGCCCTTGCAGAGGGTGGGGCTTCCTGGTCACAGCCTCAGATCAGGCTGGCCCACAGGTTGGCTGGGAAGTCAGTGTTTTCGGCCCCTGGGCCCTGCAGGCTCCCTTGTTGACAATGGGAGGAGCACTAAGAAACCCATAAGACACAGGGACTTCCCTGGTGGTCCAGTGGTAAGGAATCCGCCTTCCAATACAGGGGACGGGTGTTCGATCCCTGGTCCGGGAACTAAGATCCCACATGCCACAGGGCAGCTAAGCCTGCGTGCCACAAACTACGGAGCCCACGTGCCCTGGATCCTGAGCGCTACAACTAGAGAGAGAAAAAACCCATGCGCCACAACTAGAGAGAAGCCCGCACGCCGTAACTAGAGAGAAGCCAGTGCACAATGAAAGATCCCACATGCCTCAATGAAGATCCCGTGTGCCACAACTAAGGCCCGACGCACCCAAAAATAAAATAAATAATAAATCTTAAAAAAAAAAAAAAGAAATCCATAGGGCACAGAGTGGGGCTCAGTGCACAGAGGGCAGGGCACAGAGTGGGGCTCAGTGCACAGAGGGCAGGCCACCCGTGGGGCCCAGGTGGGACCCTCAGTGAGTTCAGCCAATCCTGGCAGTGGCTGCGGGGCCTAGAGGGAAAGCACTTAGTGAGCCGTGCAGGCTTTGCACCCAGGCCACTGAGCTCCAGCTTTGCCACTTACTGCCGGATTGACCTTGGACAGGCTCCTCAACTACGCTGAGGCACGTGTCCTCATTCATAAAAGGGGGATGATGATACCTTTCCCTTAAGTTTGCTGTGAGGGTTAAATACCAATATGTTGCTGCAGCTGCTTTGCCCTTCAATTCTCATAATTCTATTGGCCTATGTTATCTGCACACTTACCCTCATTTCCTGGTATTTCTTTGTCCTCCTTCACCCCTGCCCTAACAGGACTGGCCTGAGAACATAGCAAAGTAATAATAGTCTTGCTTATTTCCAAAAGGACTTTCTCTAGAACCATGGTTGTTGCCTGGGGATAGGGATGGAAGAAGAGAGTGATTATAAAGGGCACAAGGGAGGACACTTTCGGGACAACGAAACATTGGCTATCTTGATTGTGGTGATGGGTTTGTAGGTGTCTGTCAAAACTGATTCATTTGTATACTTTAAATAGGTGCAGTTTATTGTACTTCACTGATAGAACAATGAATTTGGGGAGATGATTAAAAAGATCTCAAATGAGCACAAAGGATGAAAATATGCTTTAATGCTGCATTCACATTTCATTAAACTACAACAGAACATTAAAAAAAAAAAAGCTTCGTCAGGAGTCATCTCAATAGACCATCACAGTTTATCTGTGACCTGGGCCAGTATGAGCTAAACTCATAAGCATTGCAAGGACTGTGCTTATGGTCATATTCCTCATGCCTAGCCCAGAGCATTGTGCCTAGTAGGCATGCGAAAAGATTGATGATTGAGTGGTTGGTTGAATGAATGAATGGCTGTGGAAACTAAGATTCGGTTAAAAGAAGTGACTGGGCGTGGAATCAGCTCCTCTATTGATATTTCAAGACTACTTTAAAGCAGGAGAATGTTGTCAGTAGTTTCCTCCTGTGTCCCCTGCCTCCGGTCTGCCCAGGATGCCATGCAGGATCCTTGGTGATTGTCTTCCCTCCCTACCTTGTCACCTGCACCCTCCCCCAGAAAACCTGCTTTTCCTGTACACATTTCCTGGGGCCTTAGCTGCTATCTGACAACTTCATCTGCACACAGGCAGAAGGGTGACGTTGCCTCCCAGATCATGTATTTTCCATTCTGAAGGAATGTGGACCATGGATATCTTAGTATCCTCATCTGCATGGTGAGGAAGTGGGCCTGATGACCTCTGAAACCCTGCCCTTCTGTGGTGTGCTATGGTGCTATCATTCCTGGATGCCATCGTGAGGCCAAGACCACGTTTGTTTGGATTGAGTTTACATCCTGACATGGTACAAAATTCAAAAGGTACAATAGGGTAATTCTCCCACCCTTGTGGTCCTGTCTCGTGTTGCCAGGTCACAGAGGTGACCACCCCTGCCAGTTCTTTATGTGTCTTCAAGGGACATTCCAGCATATGTAAATCTAGAATGAGGCGTGAGGACATGGGCCAGATTGGGTTGACATTTGTTTGTTTCTAATGCTGAAATGCTATTATTTAGATGCCCCGTAATTCAACCCCTGACCTTTAGGCTTAAAAGTAATGCTGCAATAAATATCCTTGTACATGTATCTTTGTACACATGTGGAAGCGTAACTGTAAAAATACTAGAGGTAGAATTGCTGTTTCAAAAGATAAATATGGCATTTCACTGTGTACAGATATGACCAAATTGCCTTTCAAAGATGCTTACAACTTATACTTCCATCCACAATGCAGAGTGCTCATCTCTCCACATGCCTGCAATAATATTTACCCAAGTTTTTTTTTTTCCAGTTAATAAAATTTTATTGCGGTATAAAGTTAACGTAGAAAAGCACACAAATCATAACTGTGTAGTTAGGTTAATTTTCCCAAAATGAAACTGCCTTCTAGGTCATAAATAGAATATTAAGAGCATCCCAGAAGCCCCACTCCTGTGCTTTTTTTTTTTTTCCCACTACTGTTCTGCCCAAAGGTGATCAATATCTGACTTTTAATACCATAGGTTAGTTTTGCCCAACCTGTGTCAGTACCAAACTTTTGGAATATATGGAATTGTATAGTTGGTAATCTGTTGCTTCTGATTTTGAACACTCAGCATTTATGAAATTCATCCTTGTTCTTGCATGTAGCAGTAGTTCATTTTCATGGCTGCGTCATACTCCATATTTTAAATATACTACAACTTATTTGTCCATTCTACCAGTGACAGACATTTGGGCTATTTTTAGTCTGGGGCCATTGGAAATCATGCTGCTATGTATGTTCTTATACCTGTCTTGCAGGACAAATGATCTCATTTCTCTTGGGTATTTCTATGAGAATAGACTGGTAAGAGGGTGTGCTTATGTTCAGCTTCCCTAAGTGGTTGAACCAATTCACCAACAGCCAGCCAAGAGAGCCATGTTGGACTTCAGCTCAGCTGAGCAAAGCAGTGTGTCTCTGCAGCTTAGTAATGCTACCTGAGATTTGGGAAAGGGTTTGTAAAGGAAGACCTTTTCATTTTGTTAGCACCTAGCTTATGCCTTAAAAAATGACAGAAAGTTAAATATACTAATACATTTTTTTTTTTTTTTTTTTTTACTACACTCCAAATTATTTACTTCCACCAGTGTTGTATGAGAGTTCCAGCTGCTTCATGTCCTCTCCAGGGCTTGGTGTTGACAGCTTTTTTCAACTTTAGCTATTCTGGTGGGTGTGTAAGTGGTTTCTCACTGTGGTTTTAATTTCATTCTCCTGAGTTTGAGCTCCATTTTATATTTTCATTGGCCATAAAAATGTTTGTGAAGTGTCTATTCAAGTCTTTTGTTCATTTTTCTATTGCTTTTAAAGTTGATTTGAGGAGTTCTTTATATATCCCAGACCTGAGTTTTGGGGTCAGATGTAAATATTGCAAATATTGTCTCCCATTCTGTGGATGGCCTTTTCATGTCAAAGAAGTCTTGCCTACTTTGAGGTCATGAAGATGTTCTCCTATATTACCTTCTAGAAGCTTTATTTGTCTTCCACATTTAGATCTCTATTCCACCTGGAAATTTTAAATTTGGTGTGAAGTAAGAGTTAAGAATATAATTTTTCCCCCATATGGATATATTATTAACTTGGTACATTTGTTGAAAAGACCATCCTTTTCTCATTGCTCTGCAGTGTTACCTTTGTCATGGAGTGAGTGTCCAGACATGAGTGGGTCAATTTCTGGACTGTCTTTTCTGTTTTATTGGTCTGTTTGTCTATCCTTACATAATACCACCCTGTCATAATTTTTTTGGTTTTAAAATAAGTTTTGATATCCAGTAGTATAAGTCTTCCAACTTTGTTCTTCAGTATTGTTTTTGAATACTCTTGGTCTTAACATTTCCATATAAATTTCAGAATATGTTTCTCAGACTACAGACACACATATACACGTAAACTAAATTCTAGTATTCTGATTCGGACTGCATTTAATATATAACTAAATTTGACAAAAATTGACATCTTAAATATATTGACTTTTCCAATCCATGAACATGGGATAGCCCTTAATTTATTTTAGTATTTTATTTTTCTCAATATTTTTTGAAGTTTTATATTTAGCACTCGTACATCTTTTATATTTGTTCTTGGACATTTTATTTTTTATTGATTTAGTACATATTGTCATTTAAAAATGTAACTTTTTTTTGCTGCACTGGGTCCTTGTTGCTGCGTGTGGACTTGCTCTAGTTGTAGCAAGCGGGGACTGCTCTTTGTTGCAGTGTGCGGGCTTCTCATTGAGGTGACTTCTCATTGCAGGGCGTGGGCTCTAGGCACGCGGGCTTCAGTAGTTGCGACACGCAGGCTCAGTAGTTGTGGCGCATAGGCTTAGTTGCTCCGCAGCATGTGGGATCTTCCCGGACCAGGGATCAAACCTGTGTCCCCTGCATTGGCAGGCAGATCCTTAACCACTGCGCCACCAGGGAAGTTCCTAAAAATGTAACTTTTCAGTTAGTTGTTGATAAATAACAATAGTTGATTTTCGTATATTGTCTTTGAATTTAGTAATCTTGCTAAATTCACTAATAAACCATAATGGTTTATCTGAAGATCCATTTACATTTTAATATACACCATCATGTAGACTGTAAATAATGACAGAGTTTTGTTCTGGTTTTTCTTTCTGATCCTCATACTTTTATTTATTTTTATTGTTGATTACACTGGTTAGGTCCCCTAGTATAATGTTGAATAGAAGTGATGATAGTTGGCCTCTTTTATCTTGTTTCTCTCAGGGGGAAAGCTTTTACTATTAATTTCACCATTAAGTATAATGTTTGTAGTAAGTCTTTTAATTAAAACCCTTTATCATATTGAGGAAGTTACTCTTTATTCCTAGTATGCTGAATTCTTTTCTTTTCCTAATAATCATCTCAGATTTTATCAAATACCTTTTCTACATCTATTGAGTTTTTTCTTTATTCAGTTAAAATGTTAAGTTACATCAGTTTTTCAGTGTTAAATTAGTCTTGTGTTCCTGTAATAAACCCAGCTTGCTCACAGTGCAGTTTCCTTCCCATATATTACTGGGTTTGATTGGATAATATTTTGTTGAAGGTATTTGAATTGATGTTCATGAGAGAGAGTGGCCTTCTGTAAGTTGTCTTTTTTGTTAAATGTTTGTCAGGCTTTGGTATCAAGGGTATGTTGGCCTCAGAAATGAGTTCAAAGCATTCCCTCTATTTGCTAAATGTGTTTGAGAAAGGGTAATTTTTTTAAAAAATATATTTTTATTTGGTTGCACTCGGTCTTAGTTGCGTCAGGCAGGCTCCTTAGTTGTGGCACATGGGCTCCTTAGTTGCAGCAGGTGGGCTCCTTAGTTGTGACATGCAAACTCTTAGTTGCGGCATGCATGTGGGATCTAGTTCCCTGACCAGGGATTGAAACCTGGCCCCCTGCATTGGGAGCGTGGAGTCTTAACCACTGCACCACCCAGGGAAGTCCCGAGAAAGGTTAATTTTCCTCAGACATCTGGGAGGATTTAATGGTGAAGCCATCTGGGACTGAAGTTTTCTTAGTGGGAAAGTTTTATTTAACGATTCAGTTTCTTTAATAAGTATGGAATTATTCGTATTTTCTATCACTTCTTGTGTCAATAATTTTGACTTTTCAAGAAGTTAGTCTATTTCATCTGATTTAATGGCAAAGTTTTTTCTAATACTCCTTTGTAATCTTTTATTTTCTGCTATTAGTAATTTATACCTACTATCTCTTTTTCCTGATACATCTTGCTAGGTGTTTATAAATTTTGTTAGTCTTTTCAAAGATTAATACAACCTTAGCTTTGTTGATTTTTCTCTGTTTTACACTTGTTTTCTATTTCATTAAGTTTTTCTCTCATGTTTTTTCTTTATTTCTTTTTTCTATTAGGCTTTAGTTTGCTGTTTGTTTCCTAAATTCTTGATATAAATACTTATATCATTGGTTTTCATCCCTTTTTCTTTTCTAATATAATCTAATAATGCTATGCATTTCCCTGTAAGCATGGCTTTAACTGAATCCCAGAAGCTTTGACACATTGCTTTTATTCATACTTAAAATATGGTCTAATTTCCAATGTGATTTTTTTGACCCATGGGTAATTCAGAAATGTATTGCTTAAAATTCAACATGTGATTCTTAAACTTGCCTTCAGTTACTGATTTCTAGTTTAATTTCACTGTGGTCAGGGAATATACTCTGAGTCATTTTAACCTTTGAAATGTGTTAAGGCTTGCTTAGTACTAATACTGTGCCCTCTAGTACATGGCTAATTTTAGTAAATTAGCCATTTTAGTAATTTTAGGAAGCCTGTGTGTGCTTTAAAGAATGTCTGTTCTCTAGTTTTGGGGCACAGAGTTCTGCATATGTCAGTTAGGTCTTCTTAACTGTATATTTCAATCTTTTATACCTTTATCTACTTTATTTCTTATTGTGATATAATTCACATACCATAATATTCACCCTTTTAAAGTGTACAATTCAGTGGTTTTCAGTATATTAACAAAATTATGCAACCATTGTCACCAATTTCAGAACGTTTCATCACCCCAAAAAGAAACCTTCCCCATTTTCCCCTTCTTCCAGCCCTTGGTAACCACTAATTTACTTTCTGTATCTATGGATTTACCTCTTCTGAACATTGCATATAAGTTGAATCAGATAATATATGGCCTTTCGCGTTTGGCATCTTTCACTCAGAATGGTGTTTCCATGCTGTAGCATGTATCAGTACTTCATTACTTTATATGGCTGAATAATATTGCATTATATACATACTGTTTACGTATTCATCAGTTGATAGACGTTTGGGTTGTTTCCACTTTTTGGCTGTTAGGAATAATGCTGCTATAAACATTTGTGTATAAGTTTTTCTGTAACCATATGTTTTCAGTTTTCTGAGGTATATACCTGGGACTGTAATTGCAGAGTCACATGGTAATTCTGTGTTTAAATTTTTGAGGAGCTGCCAGATTGTTTTGTGAAGGGCTGTATCATTTTACATTTCTACCAGAAATGTATGAGGGTTGCAGTTTCTCCACAGCTTCATCAACACTTGTTATTGTCTTTTAGATTTTAGCCATCCTAGTGGTGTATGAAGTGGTATCTCATCATGGTTCTTATTTACATTTCCCTAATCACTAAAGACCTTGAGCATCTTTTTTTATATGCTTATAGGCCGTTTGTATATCTTCTTTGGAGAAATGTATACAGTCTTTGGCCCATTTTAAATTGGGTTATTTTCCTTTTAATTATTGAATTGTAAATATGCTTTATATATGCTGAAATTAGTCCCTTATCAAATATATAATTTACAAATATTTTCTCCCATTTTGTGGGTTATCTTTACTTTTTTCCTGCTTGTTCTGTTAGTCACTGAGAGAGGTGTGTTGAAATCCCCAACTATGATGATAGATTTTCTACTTTTCCTTGTAGTGGTATCAATTTCTTAGGCCTATTAGGTGCATACAAATATAGAATTATCTTTCTGTTGCATTGACACTTTTATTATTATGAAATGTCCCTCTTCATTTTAGTAATGTTTCTTCCTTAAAGTCTACCTAGCTAATACTAGTATGCTACACCAGCTTTTTTTTAGTGTTTGCCCTTTTTTTTTTGTTGTTCTTTTGTATTCTCCTATCTGTATTCTTATTTAGAAGTCATGTGTCCTGTAAGCTGCTTATATATATATTTTAAACCCAGTCTGATATTTTTAATTTAATTGAAATGTTTAACCTACTTATATTTTACATAATTACTGATATATTTAGATTTAAATCTAGCATCTTTTTAAAAAATTGGAGTATAATTGCTTTACAGTGTTGTGTCAGTTTCTGCTGTACAATGAAGTGAATCAGCTATATGTATACATATACGTATATGTATATAGGTCCCCTCCCTCTTGGACCTCCCTCCCCCCTTTCCCATCCCACCCATCTAGGTCATCACAGAGCACCAAGCTGATCTATCATCTTATTTGTTTTCTATTTGTCCCACTTATCCTATGTTCATTTTTTCTATCCTTTTTTGTCTTCTTTTAGAATAATCTCATATTTTTTAAAGATTCCATTTCCCTGCTCTTTTAGCTTGTTAATTACACATTATTTTACAATACACATCCTTGACTTATTAAAGTCTAATATAAATTAGTACATGTACTACTTCCTAGACAATGCAGAAACTAAAAGTCATTTTACTCTGTTTACCCTTTCCCACCTCTTGTACTGTTGCTTTCATATACATTAATTTCACATTTATTTAAAACCCCACAATATATTGTCATTGTTATTGTTTTAACAGTCAATATTCACTTAGATTTATTCATTTATCCTTTTCTTTGCTCTTTGTCTCTTCCTGTATTTCTTCGTTTTTACCTGGCATCATTTTTCAATTAGTTAAATTAAAAAAAATAGTTTTAGGCTTACAGAAAAATTGCAAAGATAGCACAGAGAATTACCATTTGCCCTGCACCTGCTTCCCCCTATTACTAACTTTCTTCTGCCCAGAAAGGAGATAACACTTAAGGGGCAGCACCAGTTTCCCTCTGCCCATCTTGGGTTTCATGGGGCCATCTGTGTCTGATGGCCAGCCTTTATTTACACAAAGACCTGAACAAAGATGTGAAATTACGATTTTTCTTTATCTTTGCCAGACAGCCTTCCCTGGCATTATCCTGTAAGTAGCTTTCTTGGGTGATTGGAGTGAAGATGTTATTTCCTGTTATACTGAGCAAGCAAGTGCTGACACGTCTAGAGAGGAGCGAGGTTTACTCTTGAGGATACTTGCATTGAGCTGAACCGTTTTGCTGAACCTACAGGCCTAGTTCTGTGCAGTGGGGCCACCCAGAAAAACTCTAGATACTTGAAGGTGGTCTTTTGAGCTCCCCCAAATCTCTAGGATAAACTGTCCCAATTCTCCAGTCTATTGTTGTGCTATGCTGTGAGTCCCATCACCATTTTAGTTGTCCTTCTTTGAACAAATTCCTGTTGATCTCTATCTCTATTAGAGTGTGGTGCTCAGAGAGGGACAGAATACATGGCAGTTGCTGCCTTCTCACGCTATTGTAGAACTATCAGCTCAGCAAGGTTGGTGCCTAACCCATGGGTCCTCGGTGAGTGGGGTGGTGGCATAGACCCCCCCACCCCCCACCCCTCGGCAGAGGCCACCCTGGTCAGCACAGCTGCCACTCCACATTTTAAGCTGCAGCAGGAGCAGATGCACAAGCCCTGGATTTCCCACACCGTCCCAGCCAACCTGCCCCGATCTGAGCCAGCTCTCTCGTCCAGATTTGAGTCTTTAGTTGGAGTCCTGCCTTGGCCTTTAAGCAAGGCCCCCAAACGATGTCAATGTTCATGCTCAGCTGCCCTCGCCTCCACCAGGCTAATGAGGATGAGAAAACATCACTTTGTTTCAGGCCACTGGGTCCTCCAACCGCACTGTCTTCCTTTGTTCCTGCAAGTGCTGGGCCCACCCACAGGGTTTAAAACCAAGGTCCCCACAGGCAGAAAGGGAGGGGGCCGCCCCCTGCACCCTCACACCTGCCTTAGAAAGCAACAAGCCCACCTTACGTTGAATGAGTGCATCCATACGATGGTCCCTGGGTGCTGCGGGAGATGAGGAGAGCCTAGCCACTTCCGCAGACATGGCGGAGAAGCTGTGTGCCTCCCTGCCCTGCCCCTGAGGCTACGGGAGGGGTCAGACCCCAGCCTGCTGGCTTGAACCCCTAAGAGGCCCTCGGGAGGATACACCATCTCTCCCACTCTCTTCCCCTCAGTCATCTGTGGCAGACCAAGGCCTCCAGGCCACGTGTTACCACCAGGCCCTTGTCCCCAGACCTGCTCATCCATCCTTCTCTCCATCTCCCATCCCTCTCCACCCTGAGATCCTGCCATGCACTCTCTGGAGCTCGGTCTGACGTCAGCCACCTCCTAGGTCCCCTGTCTTCTCTGAACATGTCATCACTTTCCTCTTTAACTGGAGCCTGGCTCTCGGCTGAGGGCCCCTGCCCCACCAACCCTCAGGAAGGGGCCGGATTCTCTCTCCTACAGGCAGGTGTCAGGCAGGGCCTGGAGGCAGAGGACTCCTCCTAGCTTCGCCATGCTGCTTCCAAACCCCTTCTCCTCCCTTTTCCCTCCCGCTCATAGCACTGGACTTTTGCTTAGCCTCACGGCTCTCAACCTCGGCTTCCAGTGATTTCAATTCTCAGCTGATGTCTCTCCTTCACCTTTATGCTCCGTGTCACCGTAACATCCACCTCATAGCCCTGACAGCATCCTGTCTACCCTACTTCCTCAAACTTTCCCCTCAGTGTTATTTTAGCTGCCTCTGAAATCTCAAATTTTGCTTTTATTTTTAAAAAAGAAATTTACATACAGTAAGATTCTTTTTCTGATGTGCAGTTCTGTGATTTTTGCCCATGTGTCAATTCTCACAACCACCACTACAGACAGGATATAGAACAATTCCGATATTCCAAAGATTCCCTCTGTTCTCCTTTTATATTCAAACTCCCCTAGGCCCTGGCAAGAAATGACCTGTTCTCTGTTCCTGTATTTTTTGCCTTTTCCAGAATGTCATATAAATGGAATTACATAGGATGAACCTTTTGATACTGGCTTGTTTCACTCAACACAATACCTTTGCAATTCATCCATGTTGCCGCTTGAATCAAATTTGTTAACGTTCATTGCTGAGTGGTATTCCATCATATCAGTGAAATACAGGGTTGTTTTTTTTTTAAAATCCATACCTCCACTGAAGGACATTCAGGTTGTTTCCAGTTCTTGGTGATTAGAAATAATGCTGCTATAAATATCGGTGGGCAGAATTAAAAAATGTGTGAATTAAAAAATTTCACTTTTTTAAGATAAATACCTAGAAGTAGTATTGTTGGGTCATATGTAAGTATAAATAAACGGCCATAGGGTGTCCGTGTTTCACATGTGGGGAGACAGGCAGAGAGAGGTGAGGCGGCCTGCCCTGGGCTAGTGCAGGGTTCAAGCTTAGTGGGGCCACCAACCCATTTCCCCATCTCCGGACCCAGCTCTCTCTTGCCGCCCACCTGGGTGCGGGCTGGGACGGGGGAGGGACACAGGGTGGAGGCGCTCACCTGGGGACAGGCCTGGCCGTAAGGTGGGGCCCCGGCGCATCAGGTACAGCATGCAGTGGGGCTGGTGCTCCTTGAAGGGCAGCTTCCCGGTCACCATGGTGTAGAGGTTGACACCTCTGGGGGCATGGGCTTCCCAGGGCGTGCCCCCTCCCCACCCCGCCACTCCCCTCCCCTCCCTAGGGGTCCTGGAGCCCGTGAGGTGGCGCTCACAGGCTCCACGGGTCAGCCTGCTCCCCGCTGTACTTCTCGCTCGTGAGGACCGCCAGGGCTGTGTAGGCCAGAGAGCCGCAGAGGAAAAAAAAAAAAAAGCTTCCCCTCCTCTGACAATGACTGCATGGTTCCCTCTTTCTACACCTCACTCTGACCCCTCTTTGACCTCATTAAGACCTCTAATTCACTGAACCTACCTTTTTTTTCATTGGCCATCAACCTCTTCATATTTTTTCTTTCCTTCTCACACAGTTTCATTTTCATGGTCCATCATAATAGTCATTCTCTTAGAAACATTCCTCTCTGCCGTCACAATAGAAACGTTCCCTAATATAGCTCAGCTTCAAAAAAAATTTCCCCTAAAAAATCAGTAACTTTACAGTGGAAAAACCTGACAGACACTCCCTCAGCCAAGTGATAAAGATTAACATCAACAGGGATAAGCCACATTGATAGCATGCACCCTTGATACGAGGTGATGACAGTGGCACTTTACCTCTGGTCTTCCTCCCCCAAACCCATAACCTCTGTCTAAGAAAACCATCAGAGAAATCCAAATTGAAGGATGCTGTTCTGTAAGAATATCCGACCAGCACTCCTCAAAACTGTCAAAGTCATCAACAACACAGAAGGTGCGAATAACTATTATGATGGACTATGAAAACTGTCACCGTTTAGGGAAGCCTAAGGAGACACGACAATTAGATGTAATGTGGTCTCTTGGATAGGATCCTGGAACAGAAAAAAAGATGTTAGGTAAAAACTAAAGAAGCCTGAATAAAATACAGACTCTAGATAATAAAAGCATACCAATATTGGTTCCTTGGTTGTGACATACGTACCGCAGTTAAGTTAGCAATAGAGGGAGCTCAGTGCAGGAACGCTAATATTTTTGCAACTTTTCTGTAAATCTATAATTATTCTAAAATAAAAGTTCGTTAAATGTTTTTTAAAAAAAAACTTCCCCTGACCCCTTCCTCCAGCTCTACTCCATTTCCCTGCTCCCCTTCATGGGGAGACTTTTTTTTTTTAATTTATTTTATTGAAGTATAGTTGATTTACAATGTTGTGTTAATTTCTGCTGTACAGCAAAGTGATTCAGTTATACAAATATATACATTCTTTTTCATATTCTTTTCCATTATGGTTTATTATAGGTTATTGAATATAGTTTTCTGTGCTAGACAGTAGGTCCTTGTTGCTTATCTATTTTATGTATAGTAGTGTGTATCTGTTAATCCCATACTCCTAATTTATTCCTCTCCTCCTTTCCCCTTTGGTAACCATAAATTTGTTTTCTATATCTGTGAATCTGTTTCTATTTCATAAATAAGTTCATTTATATATTTTTAAAATTCCACATATAAGTGATATCATATAATATTTGTCTTTCTCTGTCTGACTTACTTCACTTAGTATGGTAATCTCTAGGTCCATCCATGTTGCTGCAAATGGCATCATTTCATTATTTTCACAGGGAAACTTCTTGAAGAAGTTGTGTATTGCTGTGGTCTCTGTGCCTTCACCCCAGCCTGCCCATGCCTCAATCCACTCCCATCACACCCCCGTCCTTAGCTCTCCACCACCAGCTCTCTAGTCAAGGTCAATGATGATCTCCATGTTGCCAAACCCCAGAGCCATTATTTCCTCCTCACTTTACCTGGCCTTTCAGTCTAGTATGTGATCCAGTTAACTATTCCTACTTCTTTTTTTTTTTTTTTTTTTTTGTGCGGTACGCGGGCCTCTCGCTGTTGTGGCCTCTCCCGTTGCGGAGCACAGGCTCCGGACGCGCAGCTCAGCGGCCATGGCTCACGGGCCCAGCCGCTCCGCAGCATGTGGGATCTTCCCGGACCGGGGCACGAACCCGCGTCCCCTGCAGGCGGACTCTCAACCACTGCGCCACCAGGGAAGCCCAACTATTCCTACTTCTTAAAACATCCTCCTCTCTTGGCTTCTGGGATACTGAAATCCTGGGGTTTTTTTCCTACCTGTTGCTGTTCCCACCAGCCTCTTTGCTGGCTCCTCCTCTCTCTGACTTCTACCAGCGCTGCCATGGCCCAGGGCTCTATCTTAGGGCTCTACTGTTTGCCTGTGCTCTTACCTCCTAGGTATAGTTCATCCAATCTCAGGGATTTAAGTACAGTTTACCTACGGTCAATCCCCAAGTTAGTATCTCCAGCCTCGACCCTATGAGGTAGGCACTCTTATCATGGTCCTTTCACAGGAAAGCAGACACGGGCTATCAGACATGAAGGGGCTTCCCCCAGGTTACACAGCTAGAAGCAGCAGAGCCAGGATTTGAACCCTGGTCTGTCTGACTCCAGGCCTGTGCTGTGAGTGGCCAGGCTGCCCTGCCGCCCTCTCCTTCCATCCCAGCTCCTGACCCCGCCTGATCCCCAGGGTCTTCTGCACGTGCTGCTCATTCTGGCCTCATGCCTTTGTCCCCCTCGTCCATCCACATCTAGAATAACCCTCCCCCACACCGCCTCCCTCTGCATCCTCTTCCATCGCATGGCTGGTTGGGAGGATTTTCCACCCCTGAGGCCCAGGTTGATCTGTCCTGGCCTCCTCTGAACTTCCCCAGGACCTGGGGTCCACCCTAAAGCAACTGAGGGCTCATTTGTATCTATAAGGTTCCCGCTTCCTGAACCCAAGATGGGGGTCCTTGGCCCAAGTACAAGTGCACCTGGGTGACATTGAAACACGGTATCTGTGACTGGGACTGCCTGGGAAAATGTGGGCTGTGGGCCTCCAACACTGTACACCAGCTTGTACGGGCGTCTGAGTTATCCAGGGTGGTTTTTATTTGAGAAGTACTTCAAAACCCTTTTCTCCTGGGGCCTGGGAGGCCAAGGAAGAGTCAGTCTAGAAGTGAAGGGGTTGGTGTAGTTTTCACCGAGGTCACAGAGAGGCCAAGCAGTTCCCACGGGGGCCACTGATCAAAGGAATATTTTGAAGAAATGGGGTGACGCTGTGATCATGATCATTTTAGAAGAACTGAAAGTGCCCTGAGGGAAGAGACAAGGCCCAGGCCTGTGAGGTGGTGGTGGGAAGGGCCGTGTGTGGGAAGGGCCTGTGCACTGGCTGAGAAATCAAGACCTGATGTCATGGGCCAAGGACGTGGCCCCTTTCACTTATGGTGAGTTCGGCCTCAGTCCCCGTGATGCTGGCCTGGGTTTTGCTCCCAGCCCTGCCACTTTGTCTCCCTGGGCGTCAGTATTCTCATCTCTGGAATTAAGAGGTTGAAAAAATAAATGACGGGGTTGGGCTACGTCATTTCCGGGTCCTTTTCGGCATCTTGAGTCCATCTGGGAAAATACATCCAGTACTGTCTTATTGCGGACACTCCTGACTTGAGAGAAGAGCCCAGCTAACCTGGTCACTCTTATGCAGGCCTCCCGATAAAAGTTTTTTCACGTAGAGCAGAGGATGCGCAGGGGCCAGGAGAGCAGGGCTGTAGGTGGTTGAATCTTGTATGTTATGAAGGAAATGGTTCTGCATCGTATCTCCAGAAAAACCCACAGTTCACCCCCCTGCCCAATTTGAAATGTTCATCAGAGCCCATGCTTCAGGAGCGGGGAAATCTTGCCCTGCATGGATCAGAGGGAACTCCACCAGGTGGGGCTGTCTCCTTTCTCAGCTCTGGGTCTGAGTGTCCCCACCCCCCGCAAAAGACAGACTTCTCATCGGGAGTCTGCCAAGCAAAGCAAGCTCTGGGAAGGTGCCACGTCCCACCAAGGTTTGCCCACCTGGAGGAGAACGTATCCAGAGTCAGGAGGAACCCCAATGGCTGATCTATTGCTAATTCTACACTGGCCGCTGCCCCTGCACACCTGGCCACGCAGGCACATACCTACTCCTAAGCCACCTGCGTTTTATAAAAATTATTTTTGTAATTGAAGTATAGTTGATTTACACTGTTGTTAGTTCCAGGTGTACGGCAGAGTGGCCACCTGCATTTTGGAAAGTGAAATCTGAAATGAGGAGCTTTTGAATCAGTCTTCACTCGATTGCTAGAGACAAAACATAAAGGAAGCAGGGTGACTTGGGTGGGGCCCATGTCTTGTGCTTGAGTGCTTTGGAGGGGCTGAGTTCCTCTAATCCATCAGGGACAGTGGCCTCAGTGTCCCCCCCCCCACCCCACCCCAGCTTGCTGCACTTAGAAGCAAGAGGAGCTTGGAGCTGCCCTGTACCCCCAAGGGCTGGAGGACACAATCCCAGCCTTCAGGTGGTTGTGCAATGGCCTCGCCTTAAGGACACCTCTTAAATTGTTGGGGGGTCAGGATAGCACCCACCCAGGTCTGAGTCCTGAGCTTGCCAATGCTTTCAGGCAACTCTGCTCCTGAAGGACGAGCTAAAATATGTCATTCATGGAAGAGCTTCAGAAAAAGAAGAGATGATGTTTTCAGGAAGTCCAAGATGGCGGGCGGGCAGAGCCCAGAAAATCCAATCTGAAGATCCAGGCAGTTGGGAAGAGAAGAGATGAGTAAGCACAGAACCAGAGGGAGGTCTACAGGTTCACGTAGTAACGACAGGAATGGTCTATTTGGAAATGAAAACAGCCCTGCCATGAACTCTACCTCCCAGCAGGCACGGTCAGCGTGAGAGGAGAAAGCACAGCCCACACTATGTTTACATTTCGTTCTTCTGTTAGCAGGGTGTGACTGGCCTGAGCCACTTAATATGGCCCTCAGTTTCATCTGTGAAATGGGCGCTCATGGATCGCTCAGCCCGAGGATCGAGTGAGCTAACAAGGTAAGTGTGAAGCCACACCACGTGGACTGAACTCTTAGGGGAACTATAAGTGTGTGACCCGGGAACGCTGATTCTAGGACTGACCATTTTGAGCAGAGGCCACTGCTGGGTCCCTCCCCCCATCCCACCATGGAGATGGCATCTCTTTCCAAGCAGGCCATGACTTGGAAAAGTAAAATTTGAATTAGGGAACCCATCACGCCCCTGTCCAGTTGGGGCTATTGCCAGGCTCCGGCTCCGTCTGAGGTTATCCTGGCCCTTCCCGTGCACATTCTAGCTGGGAGGGCCCGCGTGAGCCCTGCCGCCTCCAAACTGAGGTCTCCTCTGAGCCCCAGAGCTCAGGCGGCTCCTTTCCCCTGAGCGCCTTCATCCGAAGTGCGGCGTGTGAATACATGTAGGCAGCGGAGTTTTCAGGCTGCTTCCTATAATTTTCTGAAGACAGGAACCCTGACTTCTTTTCTCGGGTCCCTCACAGAACATAGAAAAAGAGGCCCGCAGAAATATGGCCCATGCGTATTTGGTCCATGGACCAAATATGGACCATGGCTTCCTGGTCTTAGATGCCGAGTTTTAACATTAGCCTTTTCTTCCTTTCTCCAGATTCCTATCAATCAGCTGGCCTCAGTCGCCTCACAAAGATCAGTGCCCATGTTCGTTTTCTGTAAACTGTTTAATAAATACATACTTCACTTTACATCAGTGTAGACCATGATAAACCCACAGGAAACAAGAGCCACCAGCAGTGGTAGGATCAGAATACTTTAATAAGATAGCAGAGTGTCAAAATACATTTCCTTATAAAGTTAAGCTCCCGTATAGTAATAATGTTGTCAGTAGGAATTTGACATTTATAATAATGTTCACGAAATCATTATGTTGATAGATAAAGTTAATATGAAGTTTGGAATATTTTTCAGAGTGTTTTAGTAAAACTGCAAGGGTAAAATGCCCTTCATGCTGAGGCAAACACACAGAGAAAATCAAACACCAGCGCTTACATGTCAGTAACCCTTCAAGTTCTGCCGCCTGCCGTACGTGAGGCAGGGCTGTGGTGCTCAAGTAACATTTTTGGCAACACAGTGACTAGGTAATTTTTCTTTTGAGATTTAAATTTTATTTTGTTTGGGGCAGTAAGTCCATCCAGCCTTACCAAATTCTTGGCTTGCTGTGTTTTGCTTTGTGTGTTTCTAGAAACTTCTTCATTGTACCCATGACGGAAAAGTTTCACGTGATTGCTATTTCGAAAACAAATGGCATCGTCCCTCTTACCTGGTGAGTTACGAGACGCTCTGAGAACACTGTTTTCAGTGCTTCCTACCTATACACGTCACTTCTGGGGACAGACAGACCTCAAGGAGGGCCAGGGGCTGTCCCCGGAGGTCTGCCTGCTGCACCTCGGCCGTGTAGGGCGAGCTGATGGTGTGGCTGAGGAAGGGGCATGAGATGCGGCTGGTCAGGACCAGGAGCCCCCCTGTGTGCCCCCCTCAGTCCAGCTCCACGGGCTCCAAGGTGGTGAGCTGGGAGGATGTGGACTGGGTCCCTATACCATTTCTAAATCCTCACCTTCTTTCATGAATTCCCATCTAAACCATCTCATGGTAGTTCTGGAAATATCCAAGTGTGCCCCATGAAAGACCATTAGAGTCACATAGCTCAGTGCACTTGAAGGGCTGGCAATGAAACCTGAAGAAGAGTTTAAAGCGCTTCCCCTCCCTTAGATTTGTCCCTAGCCTCCACCCCTGACGTGCCGTCAGACCCTCTTGGCAGTAATAATAATACGTACATACATACAGAATACATACAGAACATGAGGAGAAGGCAGCTGGCAATGCTCCCACATAATGATTCCACTTTCTGGATTGTGTGTCACGCCTATGGCATGTCCCGAAAGCAAAAAGGCAACAGAGAGGGAGACCTTGAGCAGGGTTAGTACAGGCCCGTGGAGTTCTGTACAATTCTGCAGTGTCAGCAACACCATGAAAAAGAAGATTTAACAGCTTAAAAAAGATCTTAAAGTGATTTTGTGAGCAGGATTCCATTTCCGTTTCTAAGTTTTTAGATATTATAAAGTACCCATATATAAGATAAACACTTAACCCAGATATAAATTTCCTTTTTAAAAAACTCAGTTATGTTTTTGAATAATAATTTAAAAAACTCCACCAAATGCAGGGGGAAAACACCAGTTTAGGAAAAGCCATACTGTGTAACTTTCACAGATAACCACATACAACGGAGTTCACCCTTCACATTTTTTTTTCCCCCCCAAAAAAAATCGTATCAAAATTAGAGCAAAGAGTTGGCTAAAAAAAAAAAAAAAGACTGAAATTTACAATACAGTGATTAGTTTTACAAAAGAAAGGAGGAGGGCTGAGAGAGAGAGGCCACAAATGAAGCTGAGAGAGCAAAATTATTTTGTTTCTCTTTGGCAACAACAACAAAATCCTTTTAGTTAAATGAAGCCAAAGCTTTCCCTAAAGGAGAACAAACAAACGTACACCAAACTTGTTAGTATGAATTGTGTGTGTGTGTGTGTGTGTGAGAGAGAGAGAGAAACCCGTGAATGATATAAATTAGAAGTAATTGAAGTTGGGGAAAGAACAATCTTATAAAATTTAAGAACATTTCCATTGACAGAACAAAACATAGCAGGTAAAACAATTGTATTTTAAAAATATGAATAATAAAGTGAGCATCTTCAGAAAAAGGCCACTACTTGGTGACCTGGGCAAGTTTGCCAGGTAAGTATATCTTGTAAAAAGTGTGTTGGTGTTAGAAATATCTAGTTGCAAAAAAACAGACGGAGACCGTGAAGCTGGTGGGACGACATGGGAAGGGGGTGCCTGTCAGTGGGTGGCCCTGGCTCAGGTGGCCTGGTCCAGGGCTCTGAGGAGGTCCCCTCCTTGGAGGAGCGTGGAGCTTCCTGGGACAGGAACGTTCACCTCACAGTCATATCTGGTCAATTCCGGCAGCAAGTAGGGCTCAAACGAGGGTCCGAGCAGCCGGCTTGTCATGCCTGAAAGAAGAGTTAGTGCCCTTATTTTCAAAACCCTAAATCAAACATCTGGAAAAGGGTCTATTCCATAAGAGGCCAGCATGGAGGAGACGTGTTGGGAAAGCAAGGGGCATTTCCAGTTTTCATGACTCGGGGGGCAGAGGTGGGGCAGCCCTCATTTCACTTTCTTCAATGTCATTTCACTTTCTTCAATGTTGTCTGTCTTTCCCTAGTGACCCAGCCCATGCAGAGAGCAGGGACCCAGCAGAAAGCATGTCGTCTCCATCCCATCAGGTGAGAGGGGGCTGAGACCCCGGCGGGGAGAGTGTGCAGTGCAGACAGAGCAGGGAATGTTCGGGGGACAGGGAGGTTGGATGGAAGGAGAGCCCACGAAGGCCTCCTGGCCTGGGAGGTGGAGGCGTGAGCCAGCGCCTGGGCAAGGCTCGGGGTTGCCAACTGACCCATGCCCACTGTGCACTGGCAGCCGGAAGAAAGGCCGAACAGAGAGAGGGAGCTCTGAAGCAGCTGGTGCCCGCACGCACTTGCACACACACATTACATGCACGTACACAAAATGTACACACATGCATATAGACATGTGTGCACACACACAGGTCCTTCAAGGGCCTGACTTCCAGTTTCAGGACCCCCACCCTTGGCTGCCCCTCTTTCTCTCATGCTGAGAAGGGGAGGCTCCCAGCACCCCACTTCCCAGGAAGAGCAGGCCCGGGTTCCTGGAGGCGGCTCTGGAAGCCCTTCGTCGGCCCCAGTAACGCGAGGCGCCGGCTCTCCCTTCCCCTGGCTTGGCCGCAGTCCCTCATCCCCGGCCCCCCATGCCTGCCTCCCCCACTCGACCTCGCTCCCTCGTGGACGGGGCGGGTCTCACGCCTCTCTGCAGCACCGCAGTAGCAACGGATACTTGCTCACCAGCCCTTTCTAATCCCCCCTTCTTTTACCCTAAGAAACGACCTGAGTTTAAAAAGAATATTATTTTTCCCCTGAAAAGGATGAGTTTCCACTCAAGGAAACTGGGTGCACAGCAGGGACGATAATGCTGGCTCCCACTTACTGCAAACACATCCACGGACTCTACACTTTGCATGCGAGCCTCTTATTTAAATGTGTGGCCTGCTCCGTCCTCCAGCTGGTAACGAGCAGAATTCTTAGCCCAGGCCTGTCTTGTGACTCTAAAGCTCTGAAGCACTGAGCAGCAGTTTGCCCCGAACCATATTGCTGAGGAAATTTCTCTTTTTTAGGGCAGGGGTCCAACAATGTTTCACCCAAACTACAAGCAACCTTTCCGTGACAACATCTACATTTCACAAGATGGTAACAGACTAAGGTGGCCAGTCCTCCCAGAAAGCAAGGTCCAGTAGGGCGAGTCTTCCCAGACCAGCCTGGCCCCCCTCCCAGCAGCACGTCCTCAGCTCAGCTCCTGCCTGAGCTCAGAGTGAGCCCCCCCCCCCCCCCCGGTAGGCAGTAACGTGAAGAACTGAGCAAAAGGCAGGCATAGGCTCGGGGGCTCTTAAGGTGGAAGAGCCCCGGGTGGCACCTGGTTAGTGGAGGGTTCCTTCTCGAGCCCTGTGGACACGTGGCCTTCCAGCCCCTGCTGCAGTACTTGGGGGAAAAGAGGGCTCGCCCTTCTCAAGGCAGCTGCCTTTCATGAGCAGGTTCATCCTGGAGCTGAGCTGAGACCCACTGCCTTATCCGTCCCCTGGCCCACACCCTCCCAAACCCAGCAGGCCCTGGAACAGTGCCCCCGTTCCTGAGCGCACCCACCTGACACCTTGTGAGCCGCTGGTAGGCCGTAGTCCTGGTACTGGGGGGTGTAACAATGCGGGGGGAACCCACTCTTGGCGGGCTCCCCGGGGCTCACGGCAGATGGCAGCTGTGGCAGTGTTAAGTGTCTCAGGGGCTGGCTCCCACCTCTCATGGGATGTCGGATGAACTCATCTGAAAGGCCAATGTCAGACAGTGGGGGGAGAGACCGTGACGCCCCCCAACGTCCCTCTTTCCTTCACACAAGGAGCCCAGAGGTTTCTGACTGCGGCACCCGGGCCAGAGTGGAAAGCGGGGAAGGGGGGGCAGAGACACCCTCCTGTCCTTGCAAGGCTCGGACGGGAGGGAGTGGGGAGCCCCGCCACCGGCACAACGCCTTCCCCCAGGCCCGTGCTCACCACTGGGGACGTCTGCGCTCATCAGAGGGCAGTTCCCACTGCCCCGGAGACTCTTCATCCTTTTCCACATCAAGTGTGAAGTGCTGCTGCCTGGTGGATCCCCCTGGGGGTGGAAGTGCAGAGGTTGAGGGGAGAGGCCAGAGACCCAGGTCCTCAAGCTGCGTCAGGCTGAGGTGGGCAGTGGGCAGCGCTCTGCGCCAGCCTGGCTCTCTGTGCTCAGCCCCCGCTCCCCGCCGGCCTCCCCAGGGGCGGCGCTCACCCCACTCATGTCTTGGAAGGCTTGCTCCTCGTATTCCAGCTGTCGCTTCAGCTTCAGCTTGTTGGAGAGGGCGACCATGGCCGGGCTCATCACATCTGGGCCCTGAGGCCCGAAGCCCTTTGCAGACCTGCCAAGCCCAAGAGATGGGCGTGAGGGAGTCTGGAGCCCCACACACCCAGGGCCCTCCTTCCTTCTGCAGTGCCCTCTACCTGGTGAGATGCTGAGGGTTCAGGGCACCTGCACCTCCCTCCACACGTGCCCGCCCGTACCCGGGCAGCCTCCAGTCCTGGCTTGCGGCCGCCCAGCTCCGTGACGGCAGTCTTTGGGAGGGCTGCTGCTGCCCCATTGCCCCTGCCCTGCCTGGACCACCCCCCCACCGAGAACCAGGGAGGGGGCTCTGTAGAAGGCAAGGGCCCTGGGAGCTTGAGGTGAGTTCCCAGTGGGTGGAAGGGACTTGTGGGGGGAGACGGGGAGGGTGTGCTGGACCCCGGCAGCCGAAGGCAGGGGGAAGGCACGGGCATCTTTTTGCTTTCCTCAACCAGGCTTCCACGGCCGAGCCAAGGACCCATCCCTCCGTGTTGTGCGTGTGGGTATTGTGCGGCTCAGCTCACGAGCTCTGCATAAAACAAGGCGCTCTGGGGGGTGGTCGGGAGAGCCACTGGTGCTCAGGGCCCTGGACAAGCTCCTTCTCTCCCTGGCCGCAGGCCCCTCGTGGTGTCCTCCAGCCCAGATAAAACATGTCGCACTCGAGGCCTCACATACCTAGGGGCGAGTCCCCTGAAGCCCGAGCTCTCAGAGTTCTGAGAAGGGCTGAGTGGAGTATCAGACCCCTGTGGAGTGGGAATTGGTGATGGGGCAGGGGGGCCTTTCGGGGCACCTGGCTGTCCCCTCCCTGTACAGCACAGCCTTCGCGGAAGCAGCCAAGTGTCTCTGCCACTTACCTCTTCTTGAACACGGAGAGATGGGGTGCAGTGACGGGGGGCCCCAAGGGCGAGGCCCCCAAGGACTCCACGGGATCTTCGCCGGGCCACTTCGTGGGCCCCACGTGTAAGGGCGGATCAGGGGGCCACTGTGTGTTGGATCTGCCCCCCATGGAGGAGAGAGGGGTGCAGGTCTGGCCACAGCACTGTGGCAGGGACACCTTGCTCCCACCGTCAAAGAAGATGAAGGACACAGGCCGCTGCTCGGGCTCTATCTTCTTGCTTTCCAGCTGATACTTGTCCAGGAGGAAGGGGCTGTGAGAGGCCATCGGGGCCAGTGGCTGGAAGATGTTCGACATGGTACTGAAGGAGTGCTGGGGCGTGGACTGGGGTGTCTCCGGCAAGAGGCTCTCCTCGGGGCAGATGGGACTGAGCTGGAAGTCCTCCCCGTCCATGGGGATGTAGGGTGCCAGGGTCTCCAGGTCCAGCTCATTGAAGTCTGTCTGAGAGGAGACAGACCACAGGCAAAGCAGCTACAGCAGCTGGCGCGGCCTCAGGGCTACTGTTCCATCTTAGCCCCTCGTCCTCCCCACCCCTGCCAGAGGCCTTCCTCCCGCAGCTTCCCGTGCGTTTTCTCCCTCGGTCAGCCTGTGCCACCAATCCCCAGTCATTTGAGTCTCCACTCAGGCATCCTTCCACACCCCCCCCCGGTGCCACGACCTCCACCCAGCCCCAAATGCTCTCCTGTTTCCCAGTCCGAGCCCAGCCTTCACTCCCACACGCTGGGCAGGCACCACCTCTTCCACGAAGCCATCCCTGCCCACTCCGGTGAGCACGATGGCTCCCAGGGGGCCGAGGGCAGCTTTGTCTTCATCACCTCACGTGCCCAGGGTGTATCGGTGGGTAACCGTGGCCCAGTGCTACCTGTGGGACCTTCATTCTGATCAACGAGGACTCAGACATGGACCCGCAGGTTCCCACTACCATGATGGGCACCGTAGGGAATTCTCACAAGCAGACGCAGAAAAATAAATGTTTCAGCCCTCACTGGGGGGAGGCAGCTGATTACAACCACCTGAACTGGTTAAAGAGCAGAAGCAGACAGTGATAACCAAACACTAAGTAATGAATCTTATAGGAGTTCAGAGAAGAGCGTGCAGGGGAGAAACAGGGAAAGTTTTGCAGAACAAAGCTACAAACTGAGGAGGCAAGGCAGAAATCTGGATGCATAAATGGGGAGGAATGATTTTCCTTTGGGTTTTGTGACCCACATACCCATCTACCCACACCCTAGCCTGTTTACACAGGTTTTACAAGACGTTTGGCCTTATGTAATAAGTTTCTGAAAAGTTACGTGTAAACAGAAAGTTGTCCGATGTCATTTTAAAATGCATTTAAAATAAGTTATTTCAAAGAATCCTCAAATGGAAATGTCTGTCAAGGGAACAGCTGTTCCCTCTGCTCACAGAAGTCGCACACGCCGGGGTATGCTTTTTAAATGCAGGGATCCTGAAAAAAAGGTTCAGTTGTAGTTTTCGTTTTCATGAGCATTAAGAAATATCCAAGTTAGGAGGACATGAATATATCGAGAGTTAAAAGTAGAAGAGCTGGATTTGACACGGGCAGAGGGCAGAAGTGAGAGCAGCAGACGACCACGGGCTCCGTTTCCCTGCACCCTCACCCAGTTGAGGGACTGTGGCCTGGGCCAAGCATTCCCACTAGTCTTTGCAACAAAGGGCTGAGGCTGCAAGAAGAGACTTCAGCCTTCACCGCCAGCAGCTGGTAGGCCTGGCCCGCCACTCCAATCTTCCCCACGGCCACCTACCTGGGTGCTGCACTGGTCTTTCGCCTCTGTATCCATGGCGAAGAGCTTTTCGATCGCTTCAATCTTCAGATCGTCATCCAGAGATGTGTAATAGTCTCCGGGGCTGCTGGGCTGGGGGGGCCAGGAAGGAAGGTGACCAAGTCAAGGCTACGGCACTGGCTTCCCCAGAAGGCCAAGGGAGAAGGAGAAATATGTTTCTGGACCCACAGATTCAACTCTCTTCCACGGAATAAGAATTTGTAAAGAAACCACGCCCTAGGAGCTGTGGGAGCCTCTCTGAGTTCAGTCTCCTCGTCATAGAATGAGGCTGTCTTGAACAGCAAACAGGAGAGAGGCATGGCCGGCCGGGCTCTGCGCCCCCAGCAGGATGGTTACTGCCCTCCCTGGGGACTGAGCTCGGGGCTCACAGCTGTGTGCCACTTGGCCCCTGTCTTCAAGGACCTGATCACATAGATGGGGGTGGATGGGTACTGAGAGCAAGTGCACAGCGCTAATGCGTGGCAAGTAAGTATCACAGCCCCCCTAGGGGGCTCCTGCGTAGGAGGAGGGCAGGCCTTGGGTCTGGCCTGTCCGCTCAGCCGTCCGGCAGCAGCCAGAGGAGGAGCCCACCCTCTCCATGGCCTCAACCCCAGGGGGCGCTCACTGTGGAGCAGCTGCTGCTGCTTCTGCTGCTGCTGGCGGCACTGGGGGTGGTGCTCCCCGGGGCGGCTGCCTGGGGCACGGTGAAGGCGGGCAGGCTGCCGGCCTCAGTGTGGGCGCCGTGGCTCCTGGGCTCTCCGGCCCACTGCTGGCCTGGTGGCAGGATGGCCTTACCGTAGGCTGAGGACTCCTCAAAGTTCTGGCTCCCTGTGGAGACAAGGGCCTGGCTTGGTCCGCACCCCCGACTGCTGGGCTCACCCCAGGGCAGAGGAAGCACGAAGGATGCACAGGTGATCCTACAGGGGCCTGCAGCGTGCCTGGGGCTCGGCCCCCGTGTGCTGAGGTTTCGCTGGGACAAAGGGGCCTTCAACTGGGGCTGGGGTTCAATGTACAGACCCCCTTTAATGGGAACACCCTGCTGAAGCCTTTAATTTTCAAAAACTAAATGTATTAGGAGCCACTCTTCCCTGAAGGGCAATCCAGAACGTAGAGGAGGAGGTTATGAAAACTGGGCAATTTGCCTCATTGCTGCCATGAAACTGGGAAGCTGCGTGGCTCCTTGTCCCGGGGCTGCTCTGTGTGATTCGCTGAGATCACCGTTCCCCGGTGGCCTTTCACAGCACACCTAACGGGGCTGAGCCAGCCCAGAGCAAGCACAGGGGGGCGTAGCTGTCCCTTGAGCGGCCACAGCAAGGCCGGGGAGGGTGACCGTGGGCTGCAACATGGGGAAGAAGGGGCTTCCCGCGTTCAGAGCGCGGGGCAAGAGCTGACAGCTCCGCTGGGGCCACCAGGACTCACATCCCCGTGGGACAGGCAAACGTTGAAAGAAGTGCATTCGAGGGCTTACTCCCGGGCCTGGATCTTTTCTCAACCCACGTTTCTGGAAGGATTTCTCCCACCATTATTTCAACCTAGCAGGCCTCTGCCTAAACAAGCAATCTGTCCTTCAAGGTGCAGATGGAGATCTGCCCACCCTGTGGAAAGATGCCCGTGGCCTCGGAGCAGATCCCTCTCGTCTCAGGCTCCCCCCTCCCCACGGCGGAGAATCGACCAGAACACCCCCACCCCCCACCACCCGCCCCCGCTCAGCGCTTTACGAGGTCAGAAATAGGACGGGTCTTATGCTGCGGTGAGTGCACGTGCCCAGCATAGGGTCTGGCCACCAACGGATGATCAGCAAGACTCAGGGCAGGCACACGGCAGCTCTGCTTAAGGAAGAGCTGTGGCCAGGGAGGCCTCCCCCCGCCCCAAGAGGGTTCGACGGGCCTTGGCTCAGCGAAGCGGCACCCACCGAAATCCAGAGAAATGATGGCATCTCCTGCGGTGGGTGCGAGCTGCGCCAGCTCCTCGGGCTCCTCCTTCAGCTTGGTGAACAGGAAGTTGCTCTTCTCAGACGCAGCCACCTTGCCGCTGTTGTCAAAGATGCTATTCATGGTCATCAGGTGCGGCTTGAACGGGGACTCCGTCTGGTCCATGGAGAACACCACGTCGTTCTTCTCAATCTCACTGGTGGGACAAGAGCGAGCTTCAGACCGTCCACAGTTTCCAGCAAAACTCTTTTACTCTCCAGACACATGGAAGTCCTGATAGCTAAGCCTCTCACACAGAAACACGGGTACGGACAGTGTGCTGGCATTCCGTAAAGAACCGTGCACTGGAAGGTTGGAGTCGTGGAGCTCGCGACGCGGAGAGCCCCCGCAGAGTGTGTGTGTGTCTCGGGTGCTGCATTAGTATCGTGCGTGGCTGCGTGGTATGCGTGAGACTCCAAGGCTTTTGCTTTTGTCGCACCCCGGCAAGGACTTTCTCTAGATTTCTTCCCAGGTGCTACCGAGCAAAGGTGTTACATCTTCTCCCAAAAAGTAACAGTGGTTCTCTTCCCTTGGTTCCCATTCAGAAAGCACTTAAGTGACGACTGTGTTCTAGCTGCCTCCCCACGTGGGTCAGAGGCATGACAGATGACAAAGGGGGAAGGGGCAGAACAAGCCTGTAAAGGGGAAATCCCAGTGTTTCACCGATCCCAGGACGCCCACTGCAAAAGAGCTCGCCGACGTGGTGCCAGGTCCTGAAAGGCTCGGCACTCCTGGGCTGCGTCCTCAGTCTCAGGAGCACCCTGCACCCCAGCCTGCTTCCCCTCCCCGCCGGCCCTCACGTGCTCACCTCAGGACGTAGTTCACACACATGATGCACTGGGGCTGCAGGTTGCGAGGGTTGTAGATGACCGTCCCCTGCGTCTCCAGCCACACGTAGCCCCCGTGCTTCGCAAGCATCCGGTACTGGCCACTCACCACCTGACCCTTGGTGCACACTAGGGGAGGAGAAATGGGACCTGAGGTCAGGAGGTGGGGGAGGAAGACCCCACGGGGAGGGCAGCGTGCAGGGGAAAGATGGGGGGAGAATGAGCTGGATGGGAGCTTAGAGCATCTCGCCCAACTCTTCATGTTAAACATGAGGAAAGTAACCAGAGAGCTTAACTGACTTCCCTAGGCTGGCTGTGAGGGAGTGGCCATCGCCAAGCCCTTGGCAAGTTGGCTCACCCCTGGCTCAGCTGGGAGCAGAAACCAAGAGCAGCACCTGCCCTTCCTTCCCCCCCAGGGGAAGCCTCTCCATGGGGTGCCCTGTGGATCCAAATGGGCACGCAGGGGACAGGCGAGCCCCCTCTGCCTCACACTACAGGCGGCAGGGTGCTTCCAAGCAGCGTGGACAACGCCTGTCCTCGGGCAGCCATTGGTAGCAGGCCCACCATCGGCACTCTGCTTGCGAATAAAGGCAGTTTAAAGAAACCCCCAGATATCCTCGATTGTTCCAGGTCATCCGTCAGACCTGCCGCCTTTGGGGCCACAGCAAGTCTGTGACCCACAGCAAAGGCAGCAGCAAGCCCCCCGCCAGCCTCTACACACAGCCTCGCCAAAGCCCCGGTAAGTCCTCCCAGCCGCCCAGAGGGGCTGCCTGCGCATGACTTCTTTCCTCTTCCAGAATGCTCTAAATGTTCATTTAATATTTGTTTTACTCTATAAAAACATCGGGGAAAGGGCCCGGCATCCCAGATTGCCCTCTTCCCCAGTCCAGAATGCTCTATCTGCTCCCATTAAAAAAAGAATCAACAAGTCCCTTTAAATGAAAGTTTACTAATGTTAGGCTTTCTGATAGCTTTCTGAACTGCCCATTTACTTTCCTTCTTGGGAATTCATTCTTCTGAATTCCAGTCTCAGAAACCCCCAAATCACAGAGAAAGAAGCATGCTGGCAGGATTAGGAAATCTTGGTTTCGGTTTTCCTCATCTGCAAAATGGGGTATTGATAATAATAACAGTAATGATAATAATTATTAGTACCCAGTGTCCCATAGCTGTTTGTACTGAGGACCAAATCTGCCTGCCTGGTTTATCAGGTACAAAAATGTGGCTGAATGTCACCGACAAATGCTGTATAGGAAAAGCCCCTCTGCTCCAAAGTTACTAACTTTGTACAGTGCCCAGGCCCTGTCACGTCTACAGGACACATCTGTAGATAATGTCACAAGGGGCCCTGTGGGAGAACATGCAGACTCTCTAAACGTCACAAACCTCCCCACTTTTCCGTGTAGGCTCGGGAATCACTCCCCATTCACCACCCTGTGTGGTTGAGGAATGCAGCTCGGTTCGTACTAACCGTGCTTGTAATCCTTCACATTTAAGTTTTTCTTGGCACATTTCCTCCTGTTCAGAAATTAACAAGCACCTCCAAGCTACAGGAAGCACTGTAACCATACTACACATAACTTACATGTGTATCCTGCTGTGCAGGGTTCAAAACCATCTCATAAGATAAATTCATTTCTGCAAAGGAATTGGAACAGTGCCTGGCACACAAAGCGTCCACAGGATTAGTGTTAGCATCACCTCGTTCACTGGACAGTGATACCACGAGGTATCTATCATTATTCCTGTTTTCCATCTGAAGAAACTGAGGCTTAGAGTGATTTGCTGAAAGGCCCCCTCCGTGGAAACAGTCGACAGGCTTATAGTCCAAATTAAAGGGTCCTAAGTCTTTTTGGTTTTGTTTGCATTTAAAAAAAGTCAACTTTGGTGAGGTTTAATTTACCTTCAATAAAAAATGCACCCATTAAAAAAAAATGCACCCATTTTAAGCACAGATCAATGAGTTTTGCCGACTGTACAGACCCTTGTAACAAGTCACCACAATCAAAGGTATAGAACTTTCCATCATCCAACCTCCCTAATTTCTTATACCTCTTGACAGTCAATGCCCATTGCCACTGATCTGTTTTCTGTTGCTATACATAGAAAGGATCTTCTCTCCATTCACACGTAAGCAGGATCATACAAGAGCTCTTTCGTGTCTGCCTTCTTTTCACCCAGCATGTTTCCCAGAGCCCTCACGTTGTTGTAGGTATTCCTGGTTTGCTTTTCATTGCTAAGTAATATTCCACTGCATGGAGATACCATAACTAATTTATCCATTCACCTGTCAATGGATGTTTGCATTGTTTTCAGTTTTGGGTTATAATGAATAAAGGTGCTATAAACATTTGTGTACAAATCTTTGTATGGACATACAGTGTGAGTGCAGCTAGGGGTGCAATGGCTGGGTCATAGGGTAAGTACATGTTTCCTTTATAAGATACGGCCAAGTTATTTTCCAAAGTGGTCATATCATCATTGTCTAATCTTTTTAATAAAATCCTGTGCTGTAGGGAAGACAGATACCATCTTTTTTTAATATGAGGGGACTAAGGCCAGAGGGATTTTGACCTGCTTTACATCACCCAGGACAACAGTCTGGGTTACGCGACAGCCTGTGGCCCGCAGTACAGTGCCCTCCTACCACATGCCCCCGGGCGACACTTCACTAGGAAGACTGAATTGGTGGTGGCTGCTGTCCTAAACCATCATGGACCCTTTGGCCAAAGAAATAACTCTGTTCTCCCTCATCTCCCTTTATCTACCCCATTGAGGCTCCTATGCCCAAGAGACATGATTCTTGCACAATTTCAAGTACCTGGAGTTAACTTATTCATTAACTCATTAACTTATTCTTAATGCAGACAAGATTCAGGGATCTTATTCTTTTTGATTAAACAGTGCAGTGAGCCAAGGTTTTTAACTGCATTTCTAGCGATTGCAGGCGAGGGCCTGCTCTGTCAGTAGAATATAATTACGCCAGCTTTCTAATCATCTGCTCATTAATGCCAGCCTTGGTGAGGGGCCTGCTACTTGGTAGATAGGCTTTTTATGGCCTTTAATCTTGTTTTCCTAAGAGCACATAATGTCCTCACACAACAAAGAGAAACCAACCCCCCTTCCCCCAAACCCTTACCTTCTGAGGGTAACAATGTATAAATTACTAACCCATTTGGAAATGGTGGCTTTCAATGATTTAAATTTGGTTTGAGGTCTGAGCTTCCCCAGTAATTTCAACGGTAAACTTTCACAGGCTAAGACACACACACGAGCATAAACTCGGGATGCTGGTGTGTGAACCTGGACGAGCCTCAAGCCTGGGCCTCCAATTATTCCACAGTATGAGTGTGGGTCTGTGGTGCAACTTTATCTGCATAAACCCAGCAAGAAAGACAGAGTCAGAGGGACAGAGAGAGAGAGAGAGAGATTGAGAAAGACTGAGAGACAGAAAAAGAGGGAAAGTGAAAGAGAAATAGATGCCTGTGTTTAGCTGGCATTAACCCAATTTCCAGCCCACGCACATCTCCCTTTGCTGGATTCAGGCTGGCTGAGCAGAGGCCTGAGCTCAGAGCTGCTTTACTTGGCTCCATCAGGGGAAGACGGGAACCTGTGATTTCCATTTGGGTTGTGAATTACCTTTAAGCGTGCCTAATGCTTAAAACCACAGATTCAATAAATCTGCACCGTATTTCCCCTGGATTCAGCAGAAAACTACTATGACAATTTTTTACCCCAGCTCTTTTTTAAGGATCAAAGATGTTCTAAGAGAAGGAAAAAAAAAATCACTTTCATAGGCCTAGTGAGAAGCCATCATTTTTGTTCTCTTTGACAGTAGTTTCCTCTACTTTCCCACCCCAGAAGGTAAAGCACAATACTGTCCCGCAAGAATTTCCAGAAACTTTCGCTATTGTCCTCTACTTTGACTCACCCTTGGCTGAGAAGGAAGGCTAGGCTTTTCCCCAGTTTTACATCTAAAGGAGGGAAGCTCCAGAAAGCCAGGCACTGGGAATCTTTGGGTAAGCTGGGCCAGAGCCAGGTCCCTGGGTCCCAGTACCAGCATGACTTTGGGAGCTGAAACCACCATGGGCCAGAGAAGCATGGGGAATCCCAGAGTGGAGGCTGGAGCCACATCCTACAGTTTCAAAGCTGGGGCAGGCTAGAGCTGGGCCACATCCATGGGCGCACAAAAGTACCTCCACCTCCCTCCCGCATCCCTGGGTCCCTGAACGGGGAAGCCGGATGGTTTGTTTTTTTGCTGGAGAACACAGTGAGAAACTTCTTTGAGATATCATTAGGGGCCCTGTTGCACTGTTGGATCAAACCCGAAAGCCATGAGGATGAAGCAAAGAAACCAATTAGAAAGAGAAGATCTCATTCCTTAAGAGAATATTAACTGTGCTTCTATACAGCTTATGGCCTGCTGATCTGAACTTCAGGTGTCCTAACCTTGGGATAGATGGATGGATTTAGGAACAACGGACAAATAACTGCACTTCCATTTTCTTCATTGCCACTCCAAGGCCACAGCTAATCCTTGGAGTCCAAGACCAAAAGGGCCACTGGGAATCTTCTCAGACTTACCCATTTTAAATCCTTCTGTAATCCTCTCAGCACCCCGATCTGCACTGGGGGCACTTATTTTGAAGCATTCTTTCCCAAATATGTTTTTTTTTGCCCTTGGGTGTGTCATTCATTTAGTGCCTGTACTGTACCAAACACGATGCTAGATACTGAGGCGGAAGGTATGAACCGCCATGCTCCCACGGGGCCCAAAGCCCTCCTTCTTCTGCAGACGTGAGATCCCTTAGGGCAGGGATCAATCCTATCAATTTCTATTTCCCCCAGTAGGCCAGGTATTGGGTTATAGACCCATAGTCCTTGCATGTTGATGGGCTGTATGGATTCAAGAAAATTGTTTTGGATCACCTGCAAATGGGAAGCCTTAATTGGGAACATAGTCAACTGAAATGCACTAGAACTGCCCTGTCCAGTATGGTAGCCACTAGCCAAGCGTGACTACTTAAATTTAATTAAAACTAAATTTAAAAAATTCAGTTCCTCAGTTGCACCAGACATATTTAATATACAGCATAGCTCACATACGGACTACGCAGATGAAGTACATTTCCATTGTAAAAAGTTCTAGGGCTTCCCTGGTGGCGCAGTGGTTGAGAGTTCGCCTGCCAATGCAGGGGACACGGGTTC
>NW_020837956.1:6014866-6046501 GCF_003676395.1 Aethalodelphis obliquidens
GACCCGCCTCAACACGTCTATTAGGTTGGTATCATGCACTCTCTACCTCTGTTTAGACCAATGCTCCTCCATCCTTCAAGGTCCAACTCAAGCGCCCTGTCTTCTCTCTTCCTGAACTCTCTCAGCCCTCTTCTTTGAATGGATGTACGTGTTTCTATAGCGCATGACCCAAGTTGATTCCATGCTGTCTTGTATTACACTCTATGGGGCTGTTGCATAAGGTTAAGCAGACTGTTCACTGCATAAGTGTGCTCAGTGAGGTGGTAAGTAGGGACTGAGATTCAGCCCACCTTCCACTCTCCAGGCTGTACGCCTTGGTGTGTTTGTGTGTCCCCTACCCAAAGTGCCCTTTTCCTGATTTGCATGAGCATGTCACACAGGACGGTGGCAGCCTTGGTTCTCTAACCATCCTGCGGGCATGAGTCTTGTCTGCCACACAAGATGATGGCTCTGTGAAGGAAGCAACTGGATCTTCTCCCTTCTCACCAGTCACACCCCACTCAAGGCCAGATTCCACAGACATATAGGGCACTCCTGGTACTTACAGTTCTGGTGACTTTTGGTCATGTTCTCTGAGTCCAGTGCATGGTAGAACTCGTAGGCTGAGCGGCCAAGCAGCTCTTCAGGGTGGTAACCAACCAGTTCTGTGATTCTAAATTTTTTTTAAAAAGCAAGGGGGAAGAGCAAGACCATATGAATATGAGCAGGGGCTCAAGGACCTTTATGTAGAAGGTAATTCAGATGCACACATTCAATGAAACACACTCCGAACGTCCCGGTCGTACCTCATCCAAGCAAAAAACAACAACAAACATGGTGGTCAACCTGCAACTATGGGTCTACTGAACCTCCACTCTTCCTGCCCTTCCTGGATTGTGTCTGGGGAGGAAGGAAAAGCACCTGTTCAGGGGCTCCCTACCTCCCACCCCCAAATAGACACATGTGCCTTGCTCCAGTGACCACTGGAAGGGGCTCTCATTGCCCCCTACCCACAGGTTTTGCAGACAAGGGAGCAGAGATGCAGAGAGGGTAGACAGTTTGCTTGATGTCTACACAAGTGTCCGGAGACAGAGCAAGAACGAAAATGGGAACATCCTGACTATTCCAGATTATTCTAGTAGAGGGCGATATAAATGAAAAGTGAAAATTATGTGGTCCCGAGTTGGGAAAAGCATGGAGGCGGCCTCTGCATGTGTGTTAACCATGGATTGAGGAGGGACCCAGGCAGGTAGAGCCCTGTCTGTGCTTAAACCTTCTCCCCTCGGGTCCTGTCTGGTGACCTCAGATACCTCCTAGACATCAGGTTTGCCTTCATGGGTTCTACTTGTTCTTGCTATCGCAAGGAAAGGAGGGAGGGCAGGAGGTGCCGAGAGGAACAGATACAGAATCATAGTCCTAGAAATGTGCCCCTTCGTTACACTCCGATAAATAGGCGGCTTCCGTGTAGGGTGTCTGCCTTAGATGGGAAGTGGGCAGAGAAAAGGCAAATGTGGAGAACGTGAAGAATCACTTAACTCTCTGAGGACCCTCTGCTCTGTGCTGGAACCTTTAAAATAAGCAAAGCCCTGCCCAAGAACCACCAGATTAGCTCTTTCCCACGTCATACCTAAACATTATTTCTCATCATCTTTGGTCTCTCACATTTTTTCTAACAGGCTCACTGTCTTGTTTACTTAGCCTATCACGAGCGAGAAGTGATGCTATATCCTCATCATTACAAGCTCTATTTTGGAATACATGACTCCGGGGGCACAGCCCTGTCACCTGTCCACGCTGGAGAGGAACAGTGTGGAGAGGAAAGCAGAAGCCGTGGCTCCTTGGTCTCCTGTCTCTACTCCTCTCTCCCGCTCCATACGGGTTTTGCACAGGTCAGACGAAATCATCCTAAAATATTATTTCCATTCTGTCACCCCTCTACGTAAGCACCTCCAGCTTACCTAGGACCAACCACGTCCAGAGTAAATAAACTCCACCTAACTTCTAAGGCTCCAGGGTCTTGTCTCCATCTTCCAAGCAGTCTGATTTGCAGCTGATCGGCAGCATGGCAGGTCCCCCCTCCCCGGTAGACCCCTCTCCTCGCAGTTCCCACCCCTGGCAAACCCACGCTGGCCGCAGAGCCTTGAGGCCTTCTCTTCTCGGAGCCCTGACGATGACAGGGCCAGCTCAAGGTCCCGCCTTGTCCCTGGAGCTTTCTCCAGGTTTCCCCTTCTCATCAAGTCCTAACAGGCAAACACAACGTCACAAGGAGTAATGTATGCTTCTCTCCACATCCTAGGCTGCCAACCCCTGAGCTCAGGGACCACATTCTCCTTTGGCCTCCACTACCACGGGTGCTCAGTAAATGCTAGAGTAGCTGACCAATGGCCTGACAGTCTTTGGGGGCCTAAGGTACAATCAGAGCCCTGTCTAGCCCAGCACTGCTAAGGAACCTGGGCACTAATGGCCCGCTTTTCTTCCTAGAGCATGGTCACCTGTCTCAGTGCATGACGGTGCACACACACAGCCTTCAGCGCAGCCCTCATGATGCTCAATCCATCCTTTCTCCATTCCGTAAGGTGTGTCTGGTGTTGAAGTGGGCAGAGAAGAGGCAAATTCTCTGCCTAGGTGAGACTTGGGGGTTAAAGCCTTTGTCAAACAACGGGCAACACAACAGAGCTGAGAAGCTTAGGTCTCAGTTGATTTAGCCCAGGGGAGATTTCTCCAGTGAGATTCCAGCAGCTCACCTGCACCAGCCAGTTGGTCTCAGACCAGGAGGATCTGTCCCCTCACTTGGCCCTAAGCAGAGAGGTCTCTGAACTCATCAGCAACAGACATGTTCCTCAGTGGCCTACCTCCAGGGCTGGCATTCATGGCACCTTAGCCAAGGTGGAGATTCAGGGAGAACAAGCAGACGGCCGCACAGTGCTGGCCCTTCGTTTCCTACACCCACGTAGCTTTTCTGATGGGTCCCATGCCTTTCAGCCTTAGCCTGGGAACCAGAATTGCACCGGTGGGCTGTGCTGACAACGGGCTGGCCATTTACAGGCTCACCAATGTGCCAGATAAGCTACTTCTGTTCCCGAACTAGGTCTAGAGTTTCCTAGAGACCCTCAAAAATGAGGCTGGTTCTGGGAAAGATCTGACTCTACTCCATGAAGAGATTACACTTTCTTTCAAGATTAGAATCTTTTAAAATGCTCAGAGTAAATGTTTATTACAATCAGCCTCAAATAAAATATTTCTTAATCTAATTAACGTGCCATCCATTCAGAGGCACACAATGGGCATGTTTTGGAAGTGGACAAACAAACCTCGATTTCAGAACTGCCAGCCCTCTTCCCAGTAGCAGCCTTCATTTATCTTGTCAACTAAAATAAATATTTAACGTCTCCTCCTTCATGCCTTTCAACAGACGACTATAAAAACTGGGAAATACACATACCCCAAACACAATTGAAGAACATTCGACTGGTCAGACTTCACAAAACCAGGAAACCCCAACTCAAAGCTAATGGTCGTTGCCCTCAAACTGCAGGCGTGCCGACGCCAGCCGGGAGGCTAACGAACCCGGTTTGTTTATAGGGTTGGCCTCCACGGCACACAAGGGCCCTCCCTGCTCACTTCCCTCTGTCCCAGGGAAGCCTCGGGAGCTGGGCTGTGATAACACCATTTCATCTGCTCTCTTCACCAGGGGCAGGGGAACTTTTTTTCTTTCTTTCTTTCTAATTAAGGGGCCCTGACTCTCTGGAGAAAAAAAAAAATCAGTTTGGGGTCACCCATAAATTTCAAAAGTCAGCTCAGTAGTGCTGTTCTCTTTGTAAAGGGGAAGAAAATATGAAAGGACTTAATTCAGCAGACTTCAGAAACGAGAAGCACAGAGGTCCCTGGTTAATAATAAAGTAGAAAAGAACCAGATCAAGGATGAGGTGAGGAGAGAAATGTAGACATTGACAGGCAGCCCCAGGAGGCAGAGGCAGAAGGAAGAAAGAAAAAAAGAAACTAGAGAACTTTCAGGTTAAAATCTGAAGTTACTGTTGCCCCAAGGAAATGTGTGGGTCAGACAGCTGGGCCCTGGATTTCAGAGTCAGGTCTGCCTCACAATGTAAAATGACAGTTACTGCTCGCCCATTGCTCTTTACCCTTAAAAATGTTGCGAGGCCCTTGTCAACATGGACTACCTGTGGCGAGCGCTAGGGAGAAATGGGCTCTCCGGCTGGGCTGCCGTGTCAGTGCCGCGTGGCCTCCTGGGCAGAAGGAATGCAGCTCGGGCCTCAGCCGGCTCCATCACGCGCCCACCCACGAGGGACGAGGCAGCAAGCTCCCTACTTCACACGCCAAGCCTGGAGTCAGACAAGGTCTGGCTGCAGTTTTTACCCCTGTTCCCTACGAGTACAGGATTCACTCAGTCAACGAATCGTGGAAGGTTAGAGAGCATTTAAACTATTTGAGAGGATAAAAGTTTAAAGTACTTCCTAACCGCCTATTTGTTTTCCAAAGAACGCGTTTGCTAATAAAACCATCCTTTTATTAAGGTCTGTTTTCTTTCCTTCCGGCCTTCTGGCAATGCCCTCTCCTAGGCAACACTTGACTCGCCTCATTTAGGTTTCTGTATGTGCTTTTAGCTTTGAAACTGCATTTCCCCAATAATACCCAAACTATTCACTAACACAGATTTCAGTGACATTTGTTTCAATATATTTCTATCCAGATTTTCTTGGCTTTAAACAACAATACTTTTGCCTTGTGTTTTCCTCCAGTAGTACACAGTTAAGTGAATATCTATACAATCAGCTCCACAGTTAATGGATAATGAATTTCCACCCTATCAGTGTTATGTGTTACAGTTGGGGTGTATTCATAGTATACATAGGAGGGTAGCCCTGGCTCAATCCTGGACTGACCCTGAGTGCCACCAAATGCCACAGCTGCCTTTCATTACCTTGAAACCCACAAGCAAGAAGGGGAAATTTGCCTTGAATTGTAGCAGGAGAGAAGCAGATCGCGCAGGGGAATAATTTTTGAATTGTGAGGTCCATTACACTTTGAAATAAATTCCAAAAAGGATTTGTAGAGCTGCTTCTTCCAAGGAGAATTTCAAGCAGATTAGACAGGACGATATACAAGCATTTCTCATAAATATGTTCAAACTTTCTTAGGGCTGATTTCAGAACATCGTCGTTTGGAGGAGACACAGATGCACAAGGAGAGCATTTAAAGTTTCTTCTAGCTCAGGGATTTAAAGAAATATACTATACCATCTTACATAAGATAGGTAAAGAAAGACTACTGTGCATGTCTGCAAAAATATTTAGAATACACTAAATACGAAACTAAAAATGACATGTAATGTATCACAGTCTGAAAGATCACTTGGAATTAAAGATGCCACCTATCCTCTAAAAAAAAAGTAAAATAATTTGTTAAATGTATCTCAGTACACAATGAAAGTATATAATCTTTTACTATTAGTTTGCCCGAAGTCAGTCTGTTTTCTTCTCAGACTTTAACACTATTGCTTTTCAGGTGTTTTGATGCGCGTGTGTTTTACAACTCATGGCTCTCTATAACTTTATTGACAGCCTCTTTACAGTCCTCAACTATCTCCTCCCTTTTGTCATCATCACGATTACCAACTTCTTTGTATAAAAAGAATTCATCACAGATTTGATCCACAGAATTTGAAATGCAGGCATCTTATCGAACTGTAACTCCTGAAATTATTACATCCTACACTGCCTTAACCCAATGACAAAACAGGGTTGCCCTCAAATTCTTTATCTGGGAAAATTACAGGACCCTCTTTGTTAATTTGAAAATTTTCCTGTTATAACTTTTCCCCCAGTGATACTTCTCTCATCCACATAATTTGCTTTTATAATTTATTTCTAACATACAGGAAGACTCATAAAACACACGAAATCACAGTGGGATTATATGCATTATAGATTTGCCCCACTCTCCTTGATGGCTTGACTTCTTTCAGTTATTCTCTTTCTCCACTAGATGGCGCCTCCACGTGAATTTAAGAACCACTCCATTTTATTTTTTTTAATTTTAATTTTTATTTATTTTTTGGCTGCATTGGGTCTTCGTTGCTGCGTGTGGGCTTTCTCTATTTGCGATGAGTGGGGGCTACTCTTTGTTGTGGTGCGCGGGCTTCTCATTGCGGTGGCTTCTCTTGTTGCAGAGCATGGGCTCTAGGCACACAGGCTTCAGTTGTTGCAGCATGCGGGCTCAGTAGTTGCAGCACACGGGCCCTAGAGCGCGCAGGCTTCAGTAGTTGAGGCACATGGGCTCAGTAGTTGCAGTGCAGACTCAGTAGTTGTGGCTCGCAGGCTCTAGAGCGCAGGCTCAGTAGTTGCGGCACACGGGCTTGGTTGCTCTGTAGCATGTGGGATCTTCCTGGACCAGGGATTGAGCCTGTGTCCCCTGCATTGGTAGGCCGGTTCTTAACCACTGTGCCACCAGAGAAGCCCCAGAACCACCCCCATTTTAAAGTTAAACTGCTTGAGAACAATTTTTGTCTTCCTTTTGGGTGAATGGTTCATTAAGTTGCTCATGTCTCAAACTCTTGGAGATCAGGAATCATCTCTTTTCTTCTTTGATATAATTAGTCTCTGGCACTGAGTTAGATATATAGCAGATGCTCAATAAATCACAGTTCATTAATTGCCTGCTCATTTTAGGAGACACAGTATAACACCTCTATTTGAATCGTAAATGGAGACGAGATCATCCACTACACTGATAATCAGGATACTCTTCTTTAAACCTGCTACTCAACTTTACTCCCCCTATCTAGAGCAATTGACTGTATATACACATAAGTGTGACTGACATAAAAATTGTTACAGAATCCACTTCTAACAATATTTGCTGTTTCAGATCATTAATACAGGACTTGACGTGGTCCTCTGACCCTTTGTTAAGAGAAGCAGGATGAATGCATTTTGAATCATCTGCATTCCTTCATTCAACTTCAGATGTTTCAGAATAACTTGTTTCAGGTTCAGTTGATTTGGGAAACCTGAGACTTACACACAAGATTACTCTTTTCTATTTTATTTGTCGCTCCCCCGTTTCCTCTCGGTTCTCCCCTTTTTCTCCACGATCCTTCTCTTTTTTTGTGTTTATGTCTATGGTCTCAATACCTCTAAGAAAAAGTACCAAACAGCCTCAAAAGTGATTTTGTGGGTTCTACTTGCCGTACATTTTCATCAGATTCTTCCTAACTTTCCCATTGGGAAAATAATCCCCTTTATGGGAAATCGCAGCCCCTCATGTGTGCCAGATGTCATTAAATCTAGTGAATTCCCTGATTAAAATGCAATGCCCCCCACCCCACCCCGCTATGATATGTAAGTGTTGGTTTTTGAAGCATTGATCTTGGAAGAGGGGTGTGTGTGTGTGTGAGAGAGAGAGAGAGTGAGAGAGTATGAATATGTGTATATCCTTCCCCATCCCAATAAAAAAAGTGTAAACAAGACAAGCTACCAAAACCAAAAAATCCTAGGTCTTCATCAGGGCAATTGAGAAATAACACATAGGCATTAAGGACTTAAAATAGTCACTTTATAAACTGTCTAAGCCGTGTCTGTGCCCTTGTTAGCTAATCTGCTAATCCGTTAAACACAGCTTCTGTGTGGCACAGCATTCTGTGTCTTTACATGCCTCTGCATCCACCTTTCCAGCACCTCTGGATTCAGAGTTTGGGCCATGTAATTAGGTTTCTTGAAAGGCAAGATTCTGCTCAAAGTGCACTGTGTCTAGCAAACCTTATAAGCAATATCACCCTCCACACCCTGAGTCACAAAGCCCTAAATCACAGGTTCCGTCGAGCCAGGATCGACTCTGCCTACCAGCCCTGAACCAAACTAAGAAGTCAGTGCAGGGCCCTCCCCTTTCTGGGAAGAGGTCCTTCTCCACTCTTAGGCACCCAATTGCTCATGTTATTGTCCCCTCTTCCTTTTACCCAAAGGTTAGATGCTTTCAAGAAACGACCTGAAATTCATTCAAAACAAGATGATGAATGAGGGATAACTTCAAATTACCCTTTCCAGAGGATTTTTTTCCCTTCACATTAACAAGGATCAAAGTCTTAAGTTTTAAAAAGAAAAAAATCCTTCTTTTCTGTTATCTAGGGATGAGGAGTTATTTCCTAGGACAGTAGGGTGTTCCCAGTGCTTCTGGGGTCACATGAGGGCTGTGCTTCACACGCAGCTTTCACTGTCTGCACTGCTCCAGCCGCTCTAAGGCTAAGGCATGCGGAGCACCGCACCACCCCACCCCACCCCACCACCCCACACCACCCCAGCTCGAAGCTGGAGACACGCGGGCTACGCAGCAGGATTTCTCTTGTCTCAGAAGGTTACGGAGAGGGATGCACATTACAAAACTGTATCTTCTGCCCAGGATGGTTCTTGGAATACAAAGACTACCTCTGAGAAAGAACCTTACACACAGCGTGGATTTCTCAGGTGCCTGCCTTTGGAATAATCTCTCTCTCTAATTATCCTTGTATCACAATAATGACAATAGGAACAGTCATGATAAACGCTGACTGTGTCAAAGTTTCAGGACACAAGTCTTCACACGTGACATATTCTCCCTATGAGGTTAGAGCGCTTCCTTCTACATCGGGAACTACGCACTACCTCCAAGAGCCTTGAATCCAGCACTATGGGGACAGGGGTGACTCAAGGACACTTTTACAAAAGTTCTTAAACCTGGAGTGGCACCAGCCAACACCAGGTCAGTCTAGAATCAGGGGAGAGAAACTCAGCTGAGCCTGGAAAGTAGGGCCGCAGCCATGAAGAAATCCAGACACCCATGGGACATGCAGCAGAAGAGAGAAAGGTGGGCAGGCGTGGGGGCCGCTGAGCAGGAGCTCTGTCCTGGGGCCTTTGCTTCCTGCTGGCTGGGAAGGTGAGGCAGTTTCCTGCTGGTGGTCTCTCCTTCTTCCAGGCCCCCAGCCTCTACATGCCTCCAGAAGTGGTCTTGGCCCCTTGAGTTTAGTGGGGAGACTAGCTTTGGGGGAGGGCAAAAACAGGGAGCAAGACATCAGCAGGAACAGAAAGCCTCCCATCAGTTATGTGGTTTGTGGTTTTCAAAGCGCTTCCATAGCCATCATCTCATCGTACACTGATCCTGTGAAACAGGTGCAGGCAGTATTCTCATCTGCATTATAGAGAAGGGGAAGCTGAGATCTCAGGGTTTCTGGAGAAACCCTAGAAGGGGAGAGGGGAGAGGCTGGAGCAGCAAAAAGCTGCCACAAAAACTATGACTCTGGACAAACGTGGTGACTCTGGACACTGCTGATATCTGGGGTCAGGTGGCGAGATCCCTGAAGGCCACCTCTGGTCATGCATTAGTCAGCAGACTGCAGTGGCAGCTCCTCGAGCCAGGCCTGCCCGGCCCAGCCCCTGCTCCTGGCCTGTCCTTCCCTCTCTGATGGCAGCCACTGTCCACGGCATCTATCCTTCCCTGTCTTCCTCCTTCCACCTCCCAATCCGCCCATGTTCCCAATGCCCAGGCACAGAGGGGAGGGCAGAGGACAGGCAGGGGGGAGTCAGAGCTGTCCCTCCCGCCCCTTCCACAACAACCCAAGCCTCTTCCCCACCTGTTTCGAGCCTCTCCTCAAGCTGAAACTAGAGTGACATGGATTACATGTGCAGTCTTAGGTGCTCTTTCAACTACTCTAATAAAGAAGCAATTTAGGGTGAGGACCACAGCTAACACCCAACACTTCCTATTGGATTGGAACTTAGGCCGTCTCACTGAATCAAGGCTCTTAACCACTGCGTTCTCTCATAAGAGAATCTCCAGTTAGGCCTGGCTTTGGGGGTTAGGGTCTGGCTTAGTTCCCTTCCTTGAAAAGCCTTCCAAAGTGGACTGGACAGTGGCTGGAATGGAGGTGACACAGGAGGCGCAAAGGCCGAGGAAAGAGCTCATTCATTGAGAAGAACACACAGGAGCCACGCGGCCGTAGGGCAGCTTCCAGGACAGAAACCAAATCTCCCAGCTGGCCTCTGAAGTGGGGCTGCTAATGGAGATCTCCAGACCCTCGTCTCCTGGGGAGGGAGAGTGGCCTGCAGATTTCCTAGGAGCCTGACACATATGTGGAGGCATATGTACACGCCACCGCGATCCACCATGACAGCAGTGGCACCCCAGATCAGCTCTGCTGTGACAACAGGGGACAGTCCAATACGGTATGAGGAACCCCTTGGTGGCACTGATGGGATGAAACAGTGACCTGCACCCAGCAATACAACATTAATGCCGCAGACCCACACCCTGACCACAGGCGCGCACACACACGCGCACACACACACGCGCGCGCGCGCGCACTCTGCCGGGCCCCACCTGTCGTCACAGTAGGTGAACTTCATGTCCATGCTGTGGCGGCTCAGGAAGGTCTTGCTGTCCAGGGGGATGTCCATGTGGGACGGGTGCTGGATGGGCTCACACATGATGATGAGGCAGGACAGCAGCGGCTCCTTGCAGCCGCAGAGACTGCTGTGAGGGGGGCAGTTGTTGTAGACCTTCACCTGGCCCGTGCAGTGCAGGACCTGGAGACCAGCCGCGGAGGGTCAGACGTGGAGCCGAGAGCCAGGGGCGGGGGCGGGGGGGGGGGGCGCACTCGGTACTCCAACCCAGGCCTGACGTCCTACCTTCCAGGTGGCTGACTTGAGGTTGACGGTGCGGCCTCTGTTGGTGACTGTGCACTTCATCCTCATGAAGAAGTCCCGCTCTGTGGACATGTCTTTGCTTTTCTTCCCAAAACCAGAGCCTGGATAGAGAAGGGGAGGGGAGCCAGCTGAAGTTTCCTGTTTGTATTCAGAGGGGGGGGCAGTTTTTCAGGGCAACACGTGTGTGTGTGTGTGTGTGTGTGTGTTCCCCGAGGAGCGGCTCTCTGAGCACGCGCAGCCTGCCCTGAATGCTCCGTGCCACCCTGGCTGTGGACCAAGGCTCGCTCATCTCCAGCCTGTCTCCCACTGCTGAAGGGTCGGGGCTGTTCCAGCGTGTTATCTCCCACTGCACCTCGCACTCCAGGGCGGCCAGGCGATGAGAGATCATCTGCCGTTATCTCAGCAAACGTCTCCAGGGGCAGGTCCAGGTTCCAGAGACGGAATTCCAAGGGACGGTCTGGGCGAGGCCACAATTACTCCACGGGGATAAGCCTCTCGGGTTGGACATGTCCCTTAGACACCCCTGTCTTTTCTTCATTCCTGTCCCTCCAGTGCCCTAGTTTCACCCTGCAATGGCTGCATTCAGGGTCCTGCACCATTTGCTTTCTCCCTAAAGTGACATAGGTCAAGGTTCAAGAGAGACTGCTCGTCCTAATCTCCTGTGGGGAGCAAGTTCACCTTGAGGATTAACTCAACACAGATCATATCCTTTCTCAGCCAGAATTAAATAAATCACCAAGACAAACAAGATCGCTTCCTTCCTTATAGTCTCCAAATAGCCTGCCCTTCAGAACCTCTCCCACTTTTTGTTTAAAAAAAAAAAAAAAGTGATGAATGCAGTAAGCACCAGCTGAGCCCCCCTGTCCACATCTAAATTCTGCCATCCTGGACCTTCCAAGGTACACTCCTGCCCCCTGCCCAGCATCTCAGAACAGACCAGAGCCTTGTTTCAAATAATCACTCCCCTCCCTCTGGCATGGCCACCAGCTTCTGAACCTGAACCCCCAGGGGGCTGTGACTTATTTGGGTGACACAGCCCCAAATCACTGTGTGTTGAATGAATTGTGGCACCTTTGAATTCATCTTCAACATCCCTAGGAGAGCCCACTAAGTAATAGACCAGATGGTGCATCTTTTTTTTTTTTAAAGAGAGAATATTCCTCATTCATGATTATAAAACCATCTCTCCCATACTCAATTATGTCTCTTCCTACAATTCTAATTCCCACGAGTGGGGTTTGCACATCATGAGACATTCCTGTATCTTGGGGCCTGGACGCAGCACGAGCACCAGCTCAGGTGCTGGGAAGTGGGCTGGAAGGACTCATTTGTGGCTGTGACATGGGTTAGGGCTGTGGCCTCCTGACCTGTTAACTTCTGAGTCTTCCCCATTCTGCCATTTGGTTAATCTTTCTAAACACAGCTCCAACCAGATTACTCCACTTCTGCCCCAAACTTCCACCAGCTCCCCTCTGTCTACAAGGAAGAGGATCGAGGCCCAATTCCTGGCCTTCAAAGCCTTCCACACCAGCCTCACAGCCTTATCTTTCCCTGGGTGCTCGCACTAACCCTGTGCTTACAGATCGTTCAGGTCGGCACCTTCAAAGGCTTTGCTGATTCACTGATTTGGATCCCAAGTCCTCAACACAGAGACCAAGAGATCTAAAGTTCCACTCGGATCAATGGAGTAGAGTCCTGCTGAATCATGGCACCTGGGAGCTGGAAGGTCCTAGACTTTGCCTGGTCCAATACTGTCACTTTGAAAAGAAAGACTCCCAGAAACAGAGCAATGAAGTGACTCGGTTCAGATCACATGATCAGATTGAGACTAGGGTCAGAAGTTGACCTAAGACTGAGAACCCAAGGGCCCAAGGGTTTCCAGAGCAGAGAAGAGAAATTAAGAGACTTGGGTTTCTTGGGCTTCCAGCACCTGTTTTAGAAAGGGATTCAGAAGCTCTGGCAGCTCCTCCCTCACAGAACCGAACAAGAGTTTCTCAGCGGCACAGAGAAGACAGTGAACAGCCCACAGTGCTCCCCAGCCTGTGTACGCCCGGAGCCAGGTGGCCTTCGGGAGGGAGAGCAGAGGCGCTGGGCGGGGAGGCCGTGGTGGGGTGGGTAGAGGTGGTGGTAATCCTGCGCTTTGCAGGCTCGGTCTGTAACAAGGGTAGAAGTGGGCCAATGAAGTGTCTGCTTTTGCAGCATGTGTGGTAATAAGAGCAAAACCTTGCAGGCTTGATAGCACTGCCTCTGTCGTTCAGGTTGGACAAGCACACACTCCATGGCAGTGACAGGTGAGAGACAGAAAGGGGATGTCTAGACTTGGGTACAATCTGCCCAGGGCAGAGATCGACTCTCAGGTTCAGAAGGGACTTTGAAAGCCATTAAGTCCCCTTCTTCTCAAAGCTTCAGTCCACTTGACAATATGCCCATCTGTGCTTTTGCTTGACTGTCCCCCGTTACAAGAGATGAAGCGGCAGGCTCTGATTGTCACTGCAAAGCGCCTTCTGCTTGTATAGGCCCTTCAATCCACTGGCATCTGCTGGAGGCCCCACAGGGAGGGTGCAGTGCACGAGACCTTATAAATCTCTTCTCCATCAAAAACTACCTGTCCCATTTCTTATCACCAGGAGGCCAGATTCCTTCCTTGGCTCCCAGGGTAGCTAGTCTCTAAAGGTGGCCCCAATGAGCCACATCTCCTAGTATTCAGGGCCTCCTGTAGTTCCCTCCCACAGTGAATGGGGCTGGTCTGTAACTCACTCTAACAGCAGGATGGGGCAGAGTGGTGCTGTACCAGTTTCAGGACTAAGCCTTCGGAGAGCCTGGCAGCTTCTACTTTTGCACTTTGGGGGAGCCCTGAGCTGCCGTGTAAGAAGTCTGGCTACCCTGGAGACCCCACGTGGAGAGGGACAGGCTCCGATACCTCACAGAGTGAGAGGGAGGTCCAGCCGTGCCCACATCCCAGCTGAGCCCCAGCCTCCAGCTACCGGCCACAAGGTCCCAGGGGTGTGGGTGAACCCTCTGGTCATCCCACCAAGTCCAGCCTCCTGATATCACATGGAGCAAAAGAACCACCCACAGAACCCGCAGAATCATGAGAGCTAATAAAAGTACTGTTTAAGCCACTATGTTTGGGGCAGTCTGTTACACAACTGTCCTAGGGACAACCACAATGGTTCCCATGAACGTTTTGGCACAGATGAGCTGATTGGTTTGGGTGGTGTCATTTGGCAGAGATGCTGGATGCTCAGGTGATGAAACCTTCTGGAGACAGTGTCCTAACCTGAAGGAGTGCCCTAGGAGTGTGACATCAGGCCCCAGGAAGAGCCAGCAGGAGATCCTTCTGAGTACTAGGTCCTTCCAGGGTCCTCGATCTCATCTCCTAGGCTCTGCTGGGTTTTTTATGGATGTCAGTGTTTTTAGATCATGATGGCCATGTTCCAACCGTCCTACATTTGCAGACAAAGGTAAGGCAGATCCCCTCCCAGGTGGTGTGAAAAGAAAAAAACGCAATGAAGAATACGTTACCATTTTTGAGACTCAGGTTCTCACGGATCTCCTCGTGGTCACAGGGATGAGTGAAGTCAAAGATACTGTGCCCTGTTAGCTCCACCTGTTTCAAAACAAGGTTGGGCTTCATTATTCCTAACACTGAAGAAGAAGTCTCCAAGAGGAAGCTGGGCCCCCTTTTCACACTTGGAGAGAGGGACGAGGCTAAATCAGGTCTTCTCAAGTTCCACTCCACAGGTCCACAGACACACCAGTGTAACAGACTTCACGATGGATGTGGTTCACAAGGGTGGTTCTGTTAATCCAGTCGGCAGAGCTGTCCACCAGAGTGGCCATCAGCAATGCTAAGCCCAATGCCAGGGGTTCTCAGTGTGTTCCTGAGGTTTGAGGCTTGAAGTCAGAGAGAAGCAGGGTGGGCATATGCAAGGACAGGTCAGGAGGGAGGTGATCAGAACCTTCCGCTAATTTCTACCCCCAAGTGGAAACGCTTTCCCTCCCTTTCTGAAAGAGCCAGAGGAGGGTGTCACCTGTGTGAGTCCCATGAACTTGCTGATGTTTTCTGACAGAAAGATCATGTCGCCATCTTGGGTCACGACGGCAATGAAGCCCTCCAAGGCTTTCAGGTACAAGTTGTCCATCTTCTGGTCCGCCTCAGCTTCAGGCTCACTTTCAGAGCAAACTGGAAAGAGACAGGGTTGGACGGCTTGCATCAATGTGTTAAAGCAGATGTGACTGGCACGGATGGATGTCTGCCAGGGATGGCTCAAAGGCAGTACGTGGATTTTTCTGGAAACGCACACTGCCCACCATCCAAGTGTCCACCACAGGCTCAAGCAGCAGGCATCTGATGAACCCACTGCACAGAGGACACCCTGACAGGAGCTTTGCGGGCAGTACGGCTGTTGTGGCCGCATACTTGTGGTACCAGTGGCAGTGGCAGCAGTCGTGGTCACAGAGGCAAAGGCAGTTACAGGAGTAGTCAGCCCAATAATTTTCCCTAATGGATGTTGAACAAGGACAGCACATCAGGTACTGCACTGAGCATGCTATATAATCTTCAAGACACCTGTGGGGCAAGTACTATTTTTTTGTCTCATCTTACAGATGAGGCCTGGAGAGGTTAAGTCATCTGCCCAAGGTTATAGAGGTTGTGGCTAGTGGACTCAGGCAGCTGAATACAGAAGCCACACTCGTAACCACTCATAGGCTTTGGACTGTTCCTCCCGTTAGGCTATTACGACTCTGCATAAGTAACAACCTTTTTGAATATTAGTCTCCTCATCAGCTAAATAGAGATAATAATTCCCATCTCTTTGAGTTGTAAGGATTAAATACGTATGTAAAATGCCTAAAACGTACCAACTATCATGATTCTCTCTCCCTTCTGCCCCTCTATGACACTGTCACCACCTTCAGATTGCTCAAAACCTGGACGGGGGCTGCGTGGCACACAGAGACACAAATTAAGTAAAAACTTCAGGTTGACAGAATTGGGCACCCAAGAGGCATACAGACAGTAAGTGCTGAAGGGTTCATAGGAAGAGGGGGTCGCTTTGGGATGGTCAGAGACAACTGTTTAAAGAAGGGCATTTGAAGACACGCGTGAAAAACAGGGATCTCACTCTGTGAAATGAAAGGAGGGCTTTCTGGGCCTAGTGGGTTGGGCCGACGCTGGAAAGCATGGAGGTGGCAGAGCCTGGAGAAACCTCCCTCCAGGGACGGAGAACAGGTCCACCTGGCTGGAGAGGAGGGTCCATTTCCCAGACTTATCGACTGGCCTCACGACGTGGGTCCAGTGGCCTGGAGCAGTGGCATCTCAGACCACGGCTTTGGGGAGATTCATCTGGCAGTGGCGTGCAAGGCGGTTTGGAGTGAGGACCAGAGGTGTGAAGCCACGTGAGGCAGCGGCTGCTGCTGTGCTGGTGGCAGGCTGCAGAGGTGGTTGCTAGGGGCAACCTGGGAAGGCGTCCACTCCCCAGCCAAGCGCTTTGAGGAACCCTGGCCTATGAAGTATACCTCTGCTGTGTGCAAAAGGCAGACTCAGCTCTTGTCCCAGCAAATACAGCTCTCAGGCCCCAGACCCTTGGCTGTTATGGCTCAGACCACAGACTTTATTTCAGCCCTGCTTCTCCTAGCTCATTATTTAACTCCAAATATACATTCACTTATAAAAATTTGTATTCATCCAGTACAAACATCAAGCCCAGTATGCCTCCCTTAATTTACAGAACAAGAGGATGAGAGAATAATTTGTCACTTACAAACGTTAACATTCGCTTAACTAAAAAAAAGGAGTCTTTCAAGCTGAGACTGCTCTAGGGAATGTAAAATGCAATGCATTTATGGGCCACGTGGCAAGGGACACATGGATGCTGTGAAATGAGGTTCAAGGGCCTTTCTGGAAGGGCACTGGATTTATTTGGTTCTCTTTTCTCTTTTCCCTTGAGCTCCTAAATTTAAGCTCTGGGCCATATGCTGTTATTTCTCAAGAAGAACAAATCCAAATTAGAAGATGTTCCTACCAAGGGGCCCCAGTGGCACCACTGTGGACCATCCACCTTCAGGACACAGGGTCGGTGAATGTGCCGAGGTCACTCACGCTGCCCAGGGACAGGCGAGCCTTTAGAGCCAAGAGTTGGGCCATACAGAGTGAGTACTAGCCTAGTGACTTCCCTGTTTTGCTAAAATGGTAGAATGGAATGAGGGACATTCTTTCCTCTTCATAACCTGATTCAGGTGGCTAGCCTATGGGAGGGGAGACTGTCTGGGAATGGCCTTTTTACCACACACATACCCACACTTGATCCCTGCTTCGAGCGCCTGCCATCTAACTGGTTAACTGAACTGATGATAGTGAACCAAAGTTCCAGGTGTGGGTGGTGCCTTGGCCAACGTTCGTGCTCTGGGTTAACACCTATATTTAAACAAGGGCTGCAGGAGAGACCATGACTTGACTCAGTGCTTTCAAATTGGAGCGTGCACCGGAACCACCAAGAAAACTTGCTAAAACAAGGATTTCCAAGCCCAGGGCAAAGTAAGAATGTGGGGCCTCTTGTTGAAACATTAAACCATGCCCAGGGCCCTTCTGTGCGGGACCGCACAGGTCACACAGAGTCATGGAGCCACCCTGGATGTGCCCCCTGCCCAGAGTTCCTGAGTTGGTAGGTCTCAGGCTGGGGGCTGAGAATGTGCTTTTCTAACAAGTTCTCATGTGATGTGGATGCTGGTGGCCCTAAGACCACAGGTGGAGAATCACTGCCTTAACTCAAGGTCCTACGAGCAACCCTAATGCCGGGAAAACCAAGTTTGGCAGGTGGTGACCTATTTGGGGGATGGGTGAGGAGAGGTTTTCAGCACTGTTAAAAATCACACCAGAGAGGTGAGCACCTTCTCCAGACAGCAGAGGCCAGCCCTGTGATTTCTGGCCTATTGAGATTTTCTTCTCTTCAATGTCTTTGATCTCAGTGGCAACACTGACTTCAAAATCTGGAGTAATCCCAAGACAACCCTATTTGGGTTAACTAGGCCCAGAGGAAATAGTTCTGCTTAAAATTTCCTGTTTTTTAACAGTTCCGACACAGTCAAACTGGTTTCCATCCGTGCCCAGTACACTTGCTTCCAGGAGGTGGCGAAATTGGCTGTAGCAGCTGGCCAGCTGGCCTCCAGGAGGGAGGGAGAGGGGTGCACAGGGCCCACGAATGGAAACAGAACATCTTGGAACTGAAGCCACCAAGGCTGGGGGGCCAGGAAGCCAGCAGGCCGGCCCCCAGGAACCCTGGGACAGCAAGGCCTCTTTCGTCTGTGGGAGGCTTTGCTGCCGCAGCACCTGCCTATACTCCTGGGGGCTTCGGAAGGAACCTGGCCAGCGTGCTGTCAGCTTGGAGCTGAGGGTGGAAACTGCGGGGCCGGATGCAGCCCTTCACCCGAGGGGCCGGAGGCTCAGGTACATCATCCGGCTGAAGACGGCTCTGCCTTCTCCTCTGCTCTTTCTCGGGAGCATCACATCTTCTGATGGGATCATTAATCTCTGACTCAGTGCTAAGCACATAGAAAATTCCCTCATTCACTACGCAGTTATTGCGCTCCTGCTACACGTCTGCCCCATGCTGGGCACGAAGCAGTCAGGTCATCTGTCAACAAGTGACGCTTACTAGATGCTCAGGCCTGTCCTGGGGAAAGTCGGGTGTAAGAGCATCCTTTCCCTCAAGGAATCCACAGACTGGTGGGGACGAGAAAGATGAACCGCCGTAAGGCTGCGCAACAATCCAGAAGAGACCGCCGGTGCCGAATAAAGAGGAACCCACGGTAGGCGCTCCACAAACCCTCGGCAGGGTCCTTAAATTGCCTCGGGCTCCAGGTCTCAGTTACTTGCTTCCCAGGGCCCTTCAGGGTCTGACCCCAAAGCAGAGAGGTGGCTCATGCAGATCAGAGGCCCTCCGCAGAGATGCAGCATGCTGGGCCCAGGAGCACAACACGGTTCTTTAATGCTAAAAATAGCCCCGGTAAACAGGCTTTGATGACTCCCCACAGCCAGGATATGCGCGGGCTGAGGTTTCGGAGCACTTTTTCCGGAGCACCGCGCATTTCCTTCAGGCAGCACCACGCGGGGGGTGGAGGGGGGACGGGACCCGAGGGGCAGCAGGAGCTGGGCGTCTGGGGCGAGCGGGCAGGTGGCAGGGCAAACGCTCCTGACCGGGCCTCTGGGACCAGATCGTCCCAGGGCTGCTGGTCAGGGTGCATTTTTATTCCACCAGGGTTATTTTACCTCTGTTCCTAGTCTGGGAAGTCCCAGGAGTGTTTTGACTGGTCTTCAAACCACCCTGATGTGATCCTCCTGGTGCAGATGTGCTGTGCAGATGTGTCACCGGGTAGTTATCAACGAAAGGGCTTTCCTTTTACACCAATTCTTCCCTCCGGCCCACAGACCCACAACTACACCCAGCCCTGGGTGTGCTGACTGCAAAAGCAGACCCAGTGAAGCCATGAGGAAACTACTTTTTTTTTTTTTTTTTTTTTGCGGTACGCGGGCCTCTCACTGCTGTGCCCCCTCCCGCTGCGGAGCACAGGCTCCGGACGCGCAGGCTCAGCGGCCATGGCTCACAGGCCCAGCCGCTCCGCAGCATGTGGGATCTTCCCGGACCGGGGCACGAACCTGTGTCCCCTGCATCGGCAGGCGGACTCTCAACCACTGCGCCACCAGGGAAGCCCGAGGAAACTATTTTTGAATCACTTACTGGGTCATTAGCCCCACCTTTAAACTCCACCATTGCCTGGTAGTAGGCTTGGACTACCCTCACATCTTTGGCAGAAGGCACTGTGTTTTATCTGACCTTGCAGGCCTCCCAAAGGGCTTTGAAAGTCCACCATTAGAAATTCATTCCTTTATTCTGTGCATAACTTACTATCCTATCTCACTTCTCTGTGTTACCCTTCATAAGATGTTGTGCTGGGCTGGGGTCAGTACATACCTGCTGACTGACCAGAGTTTTTTGGTTTAAGTTAAGGGAATGATCTGAACAAAGCATCTCTAGAAGAGATTGTACGATTAGCTGCTCTCAGCCATTAACATTCTGGCATGAATCAGCCTCTCAGCTCTTCACCAAACAGGACAGAAAAAGGCCTTGGTTTGGAAGGTGAGTGGGGCAAGGGGGTGAGACAGGAAAAAAACAAAAAAGTAGAGGTGAAAGCCTGGGAAAAGAAGTCCGAACGGGGGGACCTAAGAGGGCACCAGAAACCATATCTGCCTCCACAATTTTCCCTCTGGTCTCACTCTCTCCTGCATGAAAAGGTCACGGCAAAAAACTAAAATCACTTGTCCCACATTTTAATGTCTTTCCCTTAGTAGTCTAGAGACGAGGAAATCATAATCTCTTGTTAAGACTGATGTCTTCACTAAGCAAATGCCAGTGAATTAATAATAAACCTGACATTTGTCTTAGAAAGCTTGCTGCACACTGACCTCTAGCTCTCATGTAAAATGAATTTGATTTTACCTCCTATGAGTATGGGGGAAGCCAAAAATCAATTTTATAGTGAAAAGCCAGCTCTGCATAGCTACCACTGTTTAAGGCTCTCTGAATGCAGGAGTGAACCTCATCTGGTTACAGTTTGCGGAGCTCCTCTTGAAAGAGGATTTAAGACAATCAAGTGGTATTTCCACTGATGTTCCCGTCAGAGTGTGTTCTGTTCTCGGCCCAGCGTGGAAGCTAATATCATAAAGCTATTGTTTCAGTTTGCTTCCTGTGATACAAATCTCAATCGGCCGCCCAGACTCCCAGCCTGAATTTCTCAGCATTGAGGTTTCCTCTCCAACATTCCCACACAGAACAGCCTACTGTGAAAATCAAAGGGAAACGTGTTACTAAGTAAAGAAGAAACTTTTCTAAAGCAAAACCTGGTCTTTTTTAGCCTTTTGAACTCTGAGGTATGCAACCAGCTATTTCCTATCATAAAGTGAGCCAACATCGGCACTCACCTTTGTTAGAAATGCTTCAATAATGGATCTGTGGTTTGTTTTGACTTGGGAAAGCTTGGCAACTCTGCATTTTGCTAGAAATTGCTAGAAGGTGGTAAGAGGACAGTAAGGGTTTACACTGGGTTTTCATTTACATCATTTTTCCCAGAAGACTACTCTTATTATAAATCAATTTGCTTGTTCATAGTAAGTTTTATTTCTTAAGCTATAACTTACTGAGAGCCCATATGTGGCAGGCAAGAGGAAAAGGGCTTTCATATCCAATGTCCACGGTAAGTACTGGTATCCTCTTTGTGCGGATGAGAAAGTAAAGCTCAAAGGTAGTCAAGAGGTTTTCACAAGGCTGCAGAGAAGGAAGGCAGCCCGACTGAGGTTCCAGGGCAGGTCCAACTGTCCACAAATCCTGTACTCCTTTTCGCTGCATTGCATGTTTTGAAGAAGCAAAATGTGATTGAAAAAGAACAAGATCCTGTCTTGCATACAATTCCTAAAAACGATAACAACAATTGGTCTAAAGAATGTGTGGCAGCGGCCTGGAAGAGAAGGTACAGAAAGCCATCCACCTCCTCCTCCCCCAGGTGATGCATGTTTTATGAGAACTGCTCCTTCAAGGACACCCAGACCAGATGGCCAAATGTGGACACTTTTTATCCTTTTCTGTAATTTCTTTCCTCGGGACTGAGAGGAAAAGAGCTGACACGCTGAGGGCTCTGGTCAGTCCAGGGCCAAGCCCAGCCAGAGCACAGGCACTTTGCTTCCACACTTGCAACCGCCCTGGGAGGGGATGTGTTGATGTCTCGCTGTGGCCACTCTGGTCCTATCTCCCTGGGCATATCTGGCACACAGGGGGTTCACGCCAGCACACATGCAGGCAGATGTGCTCAGAGCCTCCAATATGTGTCCTGTCCAAGCCAACCCTGAACCACTGAGGGGGACGGTTATGCATGGGAGAGCTCGGAAACCAAGGCCGTGCACCAAGAGCAAGGGTAGAAACAGTCACTGAGTGTGTGAGGACCTCCTGCAGACCCCAATGCTCAGGGCCAGCCCCTGGTGCCTCTGTTTAACTTTGGTTCCTCCTCCAAGGGAGAACCCTCCCCTTCCCCCAGTCCTCAGCCCTCATGGACATCTCCGCCTGGCCAGGTTTGCAGAATGCTCCTGCCCTCCATGTCTCTCTTCCCATGGATTCAAAAGGACTGGAACTCCAGGCGCTAAATGTGTGACTTGGAGCAACCTTAACTTTGCTGTGCCTCACTTTTCATCATCTGTGAAATGAGGAGAAACATCCTACAAGTCCAAATTCAATCAGAGAGATGTCCCAGGATTAATGTATTACTCCTTTCGGGGCTCCCTGCTGGTGGAGGAACAGGGGTGGTGGTGGTGGAAGGAAGCAGCGACAAACCCAAAGAAATCGGTGTCTAAGAGGGGAATCCCAAGTATTGTAACAGGGAAGTTGAGATGCTCCTGGGTGTGGGGAAGGGGTCTCCGTTTAGTCATTAAGTTCTCCACTCCCTACTCTGTGCAGATGTAAAGATGATTCCAACACTACCGGACACTGCCCTCACCTGTCCTGGAGGACGAACTTCTTTAAAGGAGAAAAGTACACACGTGTCCTGCGATGGCATGTCCAAGCCTTTCTTATACTTCAGCCCATAGTTCCCTCTTCCTGTAGCATCTAGGGTGACAAGTCTGCCATGGCCTTGCCCTGTTTCTTTCAAAGTATTTATAGAGCCAGTCTCTGCCCTGGGTTCTCTCCCTCCTGTCTGCTCTTTCTCGAGACTCTTCAGATTTGCAGTCCAGGGTTAGCCCTCCAACCCTTGGATCCACTGAGCTGTTGTCCTACTTTCTGAAAGTCTTCCCCCCATATCCTTCCTGTGCTCCAGGGCCCGGAATAGCACATGCCGGTCTGGCCTCCCCGCCTCACACTAGATTCCCTCTGCTCTGGGTTTCTTTCCCAGAATAGCCACTTCATAACAGGATGGCAGAGTCAACCCCACTCCGAGGCACACGGCTCACTCGGGAACACTGAAAAGCCAGCACGAGAGGACCTTCCCTTGCCCCTCCTCCTCCACTCAGCACCTTGGATGCTGCCACCTGCAGTGCCACAGCCAGGTGGGGTGCGGAGGGGCACTGCCCGCTGCCTGGTTTTGTTAAGAAACTGGCAGACTAGAGGGGACTGTCGCATCAGACCTGACACTGGCAGAATCCCCAGGCCACCTCTTTCTGGTCAGGACTAACGGGAAATGGTATTTTGAAGAAGGTGAGCTCTAAGGGGATAAAAAAAGTTTTGTGAACTTGAGACTTGCAGAGATTATCAGGGGAGGTGAGAATTAGTTGGTTCTGAGGGGAGACTATTACCTGTCAGGGGCTCCCCAGTGAGTAGCGTGGCTGGGTCTGGTGCTTTACAGACTTTCTCTCAGTTAATGCTTAAAGACACCCCATGCAGTAAGTATTTTAACCCCTTTTAACAGATGAGGAAACTAAGAGCAGAGACACTGCATACTTTGCCTGGCATCCTGACTAGTAAGAGGGAAAGGTCCTATGGGCGCACCTCCGCTCTGGAGAAAGTGGCCGCGGATAAGCACTAAGATGCTTCCTAAGGATTCACTCACCCTCGACTGGAGTGTGGGTCTGACAGCCAGAGCACGGGAACTGGGGAGCCAGCAAAAGCTGCCCTCATCCTCGCAGCCCTCTCTGTCCCCTCAGCTTCCAAGCACTCCCCTGGTCCTGCCCTTGCTCTTCAGCCCGTGGCTGTACTCACTGCAAAGGCCACTGCTGGAAAGATGTTCAACGAAAGAGAACGAAGAGCCAATGATGGCGTTTCTATGGGTGGGAGGTCTGCAGAGTGCGCGTTCCTGGGGAGGAAGACCTTCCCTCTGTGCCAGTGGCCTTCCAACTCTGGCCCAGTGGCACCTCCTGCGTGCGAGGGCACGTGGGGAAGGAGCCCGGGGGCCCGCAGCCTCACCTGAGGACAGGAGCTTGTGTGTACGCAGGAAGCTGATGGCCAGCCGCATGATGGAGGCCTTGTCCAGGTGGGAGCTCACGCTGTGAGGCAGGGGCAGCTCGTGGGCCAGCTCATAGAAGACCTCCGTCTCCTTGCTCCGCCGGCACCTGGCAGCATCTCGGGACTTCTCCTTCCTCCTCTCCGAGCTACTCCTACATCGAGAGGCAGGGGTTAGTCTCTAGCACATCACTTGTCATCCCATCACACCCCTGGTCACGACATCCCCGGGACTCCCCACCCACGGCACGGCCGGACCCTCGCGATGAGCTGACGCGGGCTCACGCCAGTCACCTGAGCCGCAGAGAGTCAGCTCTGTACTGTCAGTTCTGCCTTCACGCGTCTCGTGTCTTCTCGGCCGCCTTCCCCTCCTGCGCGCCATGGAGTCCACAACAGGGCTTCACGTGGGTGGGGTTTGAACAAAGCCTTGCTGATTGAATCAGTCCACTGGCAATGCCTGGGACCTGGTCCAGGGCTATCTGGGGACTGAGGTGAATGCCCAGGGACGGAGAGGGAAGGGTGAGGAAGCTGTGGCCAGTGGCCCAGATGGCTGTGTCAAAGCCTCTGGAGAACAAGATGAAGATCTGCTTCTGAATAAAATGCTCTCAGAGACAATGAAGCCCAGTACGGGACCTTAGATCCCATTTCGTATCAGAAAGTGATTTCCACCGTAAAAATCGAAAATGCCACTAGAGCCCAAGAACAGTCAGCCAGACACCCGTCAGTCTGATGTCCCAACGTGCACACCTGCTGAGGGTTAATTTAAAAAGGACTGAGCACAAACACGATTCCTCTTTAATCCTGCCAGGACAGGCTACCAGCAGGCCTCATTTTCCTTCTCCTTGCAGGACAGAGGGCCACTCACCAGCTCTGTACGTTTATATTATTTAACCTGATTAGCCTCAGTTTTCTCATCTGTAAAGTGGTAATACAGTACTTGCCCCACAGAGTTAATGTGAGGATTGAATATGATAACTTCTGTAAAATCTTTTTTTTAATATAAATTTATTTATTTTTCATTTATTTTATTTTTGGCTGCGTTGGGTCTTCGTTGCTGTTCACGGGCTTTCTCTAGTTGCGGCGAGCGGGGGCTACTCTTCGTTGCGTTGCACGGGTTTCTCATCGCGGTGGCTTCTCTTGTTGGTGGAGCACGGGCTCTAGGTGCGTGGGCTTCAGTAGTTGTGGCACGCAGGCTCAGCAGTTGTGGCTTGCGGGCTCTAGAGCACAGGCTCGGTAGTTGTGGTGCATGGGTTTAGTTACACCGCGGCATGTGGGATCTTCCCAGACCAGGGCTCGAGGCCATGCCCCCCGCGTTGGCAGGCGGATTCTTAACCACTGTGCCACCAGGGAAGCCCCCAACTTCTGTAAAGTCTTTAGTGCCAGGCCTATCCCCATGGTAAGCAGTCAATGTTAGCTAACATCAATAACAAATATATTCATGAAAAGATCATCGTGAGAGTAAAAATGTTACAAAAGAGTACAGTATAATCCTATTTTCATGGCAATGTATTATACATAACACTTCCTATACTAATAACTGTTATTCTTACAGCTATCACGTATATGGTACTTACTGTGTTCCAGGGACTGTCTTAAGCACTACTGCACTGGCTTCTTTAATTCTCACAACTACCCTTGGAAGTAGTTGTTATTATTACCCCTAATTTACAGATGAGGAAACAGGTCCATAGAGACTAAGTACAGTCGTCCCCCTTTATCCACGGGGGACTCATTCCAAGCCTCCCAGGGGATTGCCTGACCCCGTAGATACTACCGAACCCTACCTGTACTATGTTTTTTCCTATACTTAATGGGCAGGTAGCGTATATAGCACAAATACGCTGGACAAAGGGATGATTCATGTCCTGAATGGGATGGTGGGACACTTCATCATGTTATTCAGAATGGCATGAGACTTAAAACCTATGAATTGCCTATTTCTAGAATTTTCCATTTAATATATTCAGACTGGGGTTGACTGTGGGGAACTGAAACCATAGAAAGTGAAACTGTGGATAAGGGGAGACTGCTGTTAATTCACCTGCAGCCTCTGCGCAGGTAAATGGGGAAGTGGGGCTTTGCACCGGGCAGCTGGGCCCCGGAATCCAGGCTCCTCTCCATCAATGATGTCTTGCCTCCCTAGGCTCAAAAATGTTACAGTGTCAGGTCAGTGAGGTTAGGAGGAATTTTTTTCTTAGTGCTTCTCTGTATTTTCTTATGTTTCTATAAAAAAAAAAAACAAACCTGTATTTCTTGTTTAATAAACAAGTTTGTCTTTATTTTTTTAAAAAGGTGTCCAATGCAGTTCACGGCTCTCAAGGCCTCACCCAACCGGCTCCAGCTTGCTCTTGTCTATCCTCTCTCCTGAGACTTCCAAAATCAGGGGCTGCTTCTCCTTTTGTTTGGCTGTACAGCCTGTTATCTGGACTGAAAATTCAGTATTTTGGGATTCCCGGAATGTTGACATGCCGCCTCTCAAACCGCCAAGATGTGGGGCAGAGGCACTGTTTTGACTTTACCACATGCTTCATTTTAGAAAAACAAAACAACCAGCTCCTTGGATGGATCAAGCCTCATAGACTCAGACTGCAGGAGGAAACTCCAACAGCTGTTAATGGTCAGGAAGAACCTTCAGAAAAATTGTGAAACGAGTGAAATTGCTTTTCTTGTCCTATCTCCCTTTTCTGTTTCCTTCACCCAATGCACGTTTCCTCCTCTGCCCCTGACTTCCAGCTCTCAAAACTCTCGTCCCTGCACCCCACGCCTTCAGAACCTGCCCTTAGGATCACCCTGCTCTTCCTCCAGCCTGTAGTGGCAGTTTTTATACTAGTCCCTCTCATTTGCATTTTAATCCCGACCTCTGATTGTGGAGCGAAAACAGTTGTTCTGTTCGAGGTTTGCACGCATCCTGGCCCAGGAAGGGAGGGTGGGAAGGGGACAGGATGCTACAACTGTACCCATCACACCTGCGTGTCATGAGAGCCAGCGTCTTTAGGACACTGGATTCCACTCTCCAGCACAACCGTCGTGCTCCCCAACAGAAGCATCATCAACACATGACCAGCCATTAGGGGTCTCTAGAGAAGGCCTCCTGGGTGAAAGAGATACCAGCACATTTACATCGATGTGACATTTACATCAGTGTCTGCATGCACAGCGCTTCCCTTTGCCATTGCCCCTTCTTTGAAGTGGAAGAGCAGACAGAGAGGAAGAGCCAGGGAAGGAAAAGGCCATCTGGAGTTGGTGCTCTGTCTGCCAATGGCCTTTGAGATTTGGCTCCTACTACATTCCCTTGGCCACACAAATGTTTATTGACACCCACTTTTGTGTCGGGTGCTGCACTGAGAACCTTCCATATATTACCTCATTATAATCCTCTTAACAACACAATTGTGGTAGGTATTGTGAGCACATTTACACACCTGGGAACTGAGGCTCAGACATCATCCGTAACTTCTCAAGGTCACAAAGCAAGTGCCTACATAAGCTCTTGGAGGGTGTACAGTCAGTGAGCAGACACTTAGATGTCCTGAGACATGTGGGTGCTCCCTGTACAGTCAGTGGGCAGATACTTAGATGTCCTGAGACATGTGGGTGCTCCCTGTCTAATTCCATCCTCACCCCCTGCATATGAGATGGGCAAGGCAGGCACTGCTGTTGTCCCCATTTCACAGATCTGGAAACTGAGGCCCGACCAGGTTAAGTTACTTACTTAGCGCAGTTCTGCTAATTAGTGGTAGAGCTAGGGCTAGAAGCCATCTCTTCTCAGGCCAATACATACTCTTTCTACTGCTTAACAGTTGGAGGTAGTGGCTTTAGCAAGAAATAAAGAAACAGCAACATCTTAACGTTTAGAAAAAGAAAGGTTGAGAATCACATGTGGTCTCTTGGTTTAAAAGTCTGAGCTCCACTTTAGCTACCTTGTTTTTGCAGTTGTGCTCTGGGACCAGCATGACTTTAATTGGATTATCTAGTTAACCTTGACACAGCCCAGAGATATCTGTCTAACGTTGACTCTGGGAAGAACAGACAAACATGTGTAATGCTGCCATATTGAATTAGCAACACGGAAGAACAAGAATAATTAATGCTAAGTGTAAAGGTGAGACCTGCCTTGGCCTAGCTGATGCACCCAGTTGACTTCCTCACCCCATCTACCCCAGGTTGGGCCTCTCAAGCCAACAGATCAGGGGACGGGAAGTTAGGAGGACTGGTGTTTTAACGTGCTGGCCATACACTATCTAGCTATCTGATGTTGAACAAGAAAATGCATTCTCGGGGCCCTGACTGCCTCATCTCTGAAATGGGAGCCATCTTGTGTCTTCTCTGTCAAGATCAAACGAGATGAGGGTAGAAGGGTTGGAAGTACTAGAAAGCTCTCCACCAATGAAACCCTCAAGACAGATAGTAATGATCCCACCGCCAGGCTAATCTGAGCATTAGTCACGGTCAGACTTTGGCCCTACAGCTGCTCATTGCCAAGTCAACGCTGTCTCAGGGCTGCAGGTGTATTTGTTGGTCAGGCTGATTTTGATTAGTTTGTTGGGTCATGCAGCTGACCCTTCTTAGGTCAATGAGGCTTCATTGTGCCTTATTTTCTCTCCCTAGATGGGTGTTAGAATTCACTGCAATAGACCAGCATTTTTTTTTAATGATAATTCTAGACATGGCACATTAGAATTCTCTGGTTTTTTTGTAAAAAGATATTTTATCTAAGTTTTCCGGATCATCAGAAAAGACTCAGAAATGTATTTCTTATTCCAGTTGCTCTTTCTACAAAGTCCCTGCTCCTGTCTTTCTTGGTGGTCCTCCTGAGACCACAGGGGGTTCCTGCACAATAACATCGTATACGGAACACACCACATGAATGTGGCCCTGGCTGACTGTGTCTCGCGTGGACCCAGAAGTGTTTACTGAGCTCCGTTCCGGACCTTGTGGAGGTGCACATTCCTTGTTCTCGAGGAGTACGCAGTCTGTTTGGGGAGCCAACAAGTTGAAACATGCCCATGAACCAGAGAAATAAACACAGGCAATAAGCACGATAGGTGGTTAAGATAAGAAACAAGCTGATGTCAGCAAACAAGGTCAGGGCAGGCTACCCAGTGAGGCAGGAGTCCAGCTGATCCTAGAAGGACAAGTGGCAATACCTTACAGTGTCTGAGGGGTGCAGAAAGCCCATTTTTTACACTTTATCTCATGTGAGTCTCACAAAACGCCTGAGAGAGAGAAACTCCTATCCCCATTTAATAGATGAAGAAGTGGAGATTTCGAGAGGTAGAGTGACTTGCTAAAAGACATTGTCTCAAACCTAGTTCTTCTGGGTCCAAGATCAAAGGTTCTCCCCTGGCAGCAAGGAAACTGCTATTTATTGTCTACCTTCAACATGGGCCAGGCTGTGTTAGATACCTTCCCACCAACTGGATGTCCATGTACACTACGGGAAGACGAGAAGGGTGACGATTTGGAAAAGATACAGTGACGTAAAGACTCCATGGTGGGGTAGGGGGGAGATGCTGCCCTTAGGTGAGCACCCACTCACCTCGGAAAAAGACCTGGAACCTTAGGTGTAGGATTAAGAGCCAATACCCGAGCTCAAATGGAGTGTGAGTAGGAAGAAGGGGAATCGGTGCAGGACGCAGCCTGCATCACGCACGGCTGGGCGTGTGGTGCAGTGCCATCCGAGGTGCCTCTACGGTGCTCCATAAAAAAGCTGCAGGCCCAGCCTGCACGAATGTCTCTCTCCAAGCTACAGGTGGAGGACAAGCGGTTTCTCTCATTTGGGGGGGACATTGCATATACACAAATTTATACGTATTCTCCCCAAGTTAAAAACTCAAATTCTGCCGCGATGAAGGGTGGCCCCCGCTTGCCGCAACTAGAGAAAGCCCTCACAACGGAAACGAAGACCCAACACAGCAAAAATAAATAAATTAATTAATAAAAACTCCTACCCCCAACATCTTAAAAAAAAAAACAACTCAAATTCTGAAACACTTGATCCCAACTAAGGGAAAAAACCACTTAGGGACCAGGCAGCCAATCAAAAGCTAAGACAAAACTGACGGTCCTAAAGCTTCAGCGTGCACATGCTGTAACTCAACCAGGGAAAAACCGCTTTGCCCAGAGCTTCATTAACTTAAAAAGTTCTCCTTAACTTTGGGGTTATTGCTCTAAGCCTGGCTTAGAGATCCCTACTTAAGTCAGTAATGGAACCATTATCAGCTCTTGGTCAGCCTGGCTTGCGGCCCCCAAGCTGTCACCCACCGCACCAACGGGGCTGCTTGCTTAATGAGCCATAGTCTTCTGATCTTTAGCGTGATTAGGGCTCCCACGCCTAACGCCTGTGGGCCATCAGGGTATCAAAACAATACACCTGTTCCCTATAAGGTTCGCAGGCTTAGAAGCAGAATGGATTTCAGCAGGTTAAGGAGAAAGACTGAAGCTAATTAAACCAGCTTGGATCAGTCTATTGGCTGGTGGTGAAATTCTAAGCTGGTGCCAATTCGCAGAAGGCTGTAAATGGATGAAATGAAGGTCAAATGCAATGGGGAGGGGGCTTTTGTGACGCTTCACTGAGGCTGTGCCACTGCTGCACGAGGGCTGCCTGAAGGAAGGAACGTGCCAGCTTCAGGTCCCAGAGATCAGGACGAGTGGCTGCCCTACACCTAGGGGTTGATTGCTTCATGGATTAAATTACAGAACAGGACTTCCCTGGTGGCGCAGTGGTTAAGAATCCACCTGCCAATGCAGGGGACGCAGATTCGAGCCCTGGTCTGGGAAGATCCCACATGCCGGGGAGCAACTAAGCCCGTGCGCCACAACTACTGAGCCTGTGCTCTAGAGCCCACAAGCCACAACTACTGAAGCCCGCATGCCTAGAGCCCGTGCTCTGCAACAAGAGAAGCCACTGCAAAGAGAAGCCCACACACCGCAAGGAGGAGTAGCCCCGGCTCGCCGCAACTAGAGAAAGCCTGCGCATAGCAACAAAGACCCAACACAGTCAAAAATAAATAAATAAAATAAATAAATTTAAATAAATAAATAAATTAGAGCAGAACCAAAGCCGGTGCTTCTCAATCCTGGCTGCTCACAGCCATCATTAGAGAAGCCTCAAAAAACTGATGCCTGGGTTCTACACCTACCCCCAGAGAGTCCTGTTTAATAGGCCTGTGGTGCAGCCTGTTACGGGGTTTTGAAGCTTCCCATGTGATTCTCCTGTGCAGCCAGGGCTGGGGACCACTGTTGCAAAGCAGTCAGCTTTAAAATAAAAAGGTTGTTTTTGTGTGTGTTGTTTTGTTTTGTTTTGTTGGTGGAAGGAAAAGGAAACTGATATTTACTGATCACTGGGGCTAGGTGCAGTTCATAAACATTCTCATCTGATCCTCATCTCATTGGTCAGATTCTCATCTGACCAATGCAGTGGCATTGGTCCCAATTTTGCAGAGCAATGGATCTCAACTTTAGCCTGCAGAAGAATCACCTGGAGGGCTTAGTAAAAGGTTTCTGAGCCTGTGATCACCTGTCTTTGGAGGACTGAAACCCTGATCTACTTCTTAAACCTAACCACATCTCTCCCCCTACCATGCACTGTGGCCACACTCAGCTAATTTGGAGTCACCATCATAAACCAAACAGTTATTTATCTAGGAGCTCATGTGGCCATCACTGTCCCAGAGGCTATGACTGACAGAAAGAGGGAGGTGAAAATAAGGAGACAGACTTGAAGCGAGGCCACACAAAAGGCAACAGCCCCTCAAAATAGCCACCTCGGGAGAAGGTACAAACTTTATTCTGGTGATACGGCCACTGCTCTAAGTATTTTGGGAGGTCCTTTAGAAAGAACCTCAGAGTCACACAAGAAAATCAATCATAATACTTCATAGAACATACATCTTTTTTTTTTTTTTTTTTTTTTTGGGTGCGCGGGCCTCTCCTTTTTTTGCCCCTTCTTTTGCGGGGGGCGGGCTTCGCGCCCGCGGGCTCCC
>NW_020837956.1:6046601-6055413 GCF_003676395.1 Aethalodelphis obliquidens
TGCGGTACGCGGGCCTCTCACTGTTGTGGCCTCTCCTGTTGCGGAGTGCAGGCTCCGGACGCGCAGGCTCAGCGGCCATGGCTCACGGGCCCAGCCGCTCCGCGGCATGTGGGATCTTCCCGGACCAGGGCACGAACCCGTGTCCCCTGCATCGGCAGGCGGACTCTCAACCACTGCGCCACCAAGGAAGCCCGAACATACATCATTTTAAACCCCAAATGACATTATCCTGTGTAGCCACCAGACTTGGCTGTGGATGGGTCTCAGTTGTTTGAAAGAATAAAATATGCCCTCAAAGATAAGGCCTTGCCACAATTGAAAGTACTGAAAAGAATGGTCTTTGGCTCTGAAGGCAATTCCAAAGGAGTGGCAAGATATTTTAAAAGACGGTGGTGGTGGCCAACTTTCTGGGATATTCTGATGTTTGTCGAAGACAGTAGTGATGCGTAAGGGAATCTATTATATAGATTATATATTATATAGGAGAGGAAAGGCCATCAAAGTTAGCCAGTCAAAATGGAAGAAATTACATTAGCAAATTCAGGAGAAACGGGGCAGGTCAGACAGGACTCCACAAGGGGGAAAGGCATCAATACACTTCAAGACGCATGCCTCTGTGAGAGGCCTGGTCTCTGCGCTGAAAGAGAGCACAGCCCAACTGAGAGATAAGACTAATACTCCAGACTAGTGTATCAAAAGCCCTAAAAGAAGGGATACAAAGAAGAGGTCAGGGCTGGAGTGGCTAAAACAAGAACAGGTATTTTCACTCAGCCCTGCCCTGAAGGAGGAATCCTGGGAAGTGTCTCATTTCTCAACCTCCCCACCTCCCCTCCCCTGGGGCTAAGCCCCCAGCTCCCTGACCCACTCTGGTGGTCTGTGGCCCTGAAGACAGGGCCTGGACTGCATTCAGAGCTGACAGTAATGTCTGGGGCCCACCCAACATGGCCCTCTAATGGTCAAATCTGCTCGGGGCCCACTGGAGATGCTTATCTGGTGGCCTTCTAGGCCCCAGGCAGCCTTGGGGAAGAGAGCAGCAGACCCAATTACCAAGCAGCCCCATAGGTATAGCCCATCTGGGGCTCCAGATGACCCAGCTCCTTACGTCATCTGAGGACATGTGCAGTCTCCAGCCCAGCTGGGAAAAGCGTGCATGCACAGGAGTGACAGTGACGATCTGTGTCTATGCTGAGCTTCACCAAGCCCAAACCTTAGCGGGGTTCTCTATTCAACATATTAGTGAGGAATACGGCCTTACATTTGTATCACTCATTACACCTTATAAAGCACTTTATATGTTAATCTGTAAATCTCGCCCAGTAAGATACAAAGAGCAGGCACCGTTATTCCCATTTTAGAGATGAGGAAAACTGAGGCTCAGAAAGGTAATGGGAATGTGTGGAGCTGGAACCAAACCCATGAGCTCTGACTTTTTCAAGGACATGTGAACAGAGAGCCCATTGGCAAGCAGCACTAGCTGTGACACACAATTGGAAATAGACCTTCATTATGCATTACCATCTCATAACCTAGTTTAAGATATCACTTTTTAAAAAGGCTTTGGTGGAATAAGGGTAATGCATATTTAGTGCAGGCAATTTTGAAAATACAGAAAGGTATAAAGAAAAGAACTGAGCTCTCACTGGATTTATGCTTGTTACTTAACATTTTATCGCATTTTACAGAACTCTTTAGAAATATTCCTAACAGCCAGCAATATCATATTGTATGGGTGGATCACAATGCGCTTGACAGATGTTCAGAAATGATTTCTAATTTCCAGCTGTTACAAATAACACTAATGATAACTACCTTTGTATCAGGTGTTGCTTTTTAACTTATTTTTATAACACAAGATGACATATCCGGCTTGCCGCCAGCTCCCCAGGGCTTCCTCACCGTGATCACCTCTGAAAGTTGAGGAGACGAATTTGGTAACAGCATCTTCAGGATCATGGCCACCATTACTGAATGTGGAGCCCCAGAGGAAGTGCTGCAGAGGGAGATACCCGGGGAAGGAAAAGCGGGGTGTGCGCACTGTCTCAGCAATGTTCCCTGCCCTCTGACCGGCTCTCTCGGGCTTCCTCTTCCCCTCATGCAGTGTCCAGGTTAAAACGTCTGAAGAAAGAGGACCAACTGTACTGAACCTGGAGAATCCAGTTCTGCGAAGATGGCCACTCTTGTGGGTCAGCAGGACCTCATGCCCCAGTGTAAAAATAAGGTTTTCTTTCCACCTACCCCGATCTCAGCATGTCTAGTGCACTGATAGAGAAGACTCCCCATGAAGACGGGAGGAAGGCGTGCGTCCACGAGGAGCATTTGCCTGGCTCCCCACTGTCCTCTCCGGCCTCTGATGCCCGCTACTGCCCGAACCCCTCCACTGTGCAGACTCCAGCTGAGGGACTAATTAACCTCAGCAAGCCGAAGGGCTGCTGCTGCTACAGCGAAGAAAGAACCACACGCAGCGCTTGTCGTTGGATAAAGGACTCTCATCACACTGCCTCTGACTTAATCCTGGAACAATCTGGGGAGGAAGGAGTGTATCATCCCCATTTCACACATGACGAAACAGACTCCAGGACATGTTAGTGACATGCCTGGTGTCCCCCAGTGATGGAGCTAGCACTCAAACCTGCCATTTGACCCTAAATCCTATACTCTTGATGGCAATCAGGCAACCTTCCCCAAAATGCCCATAAGCAGATCCCTCTCGCAGGTTCACAAGGTTTAGCTGAGCCGGGTGTATCGGGGGTGAAACCCTCTACGGATACTTAATTTGATGAGCTCTTGGTCTGGGAAGCAGCAGAGGGGACATCCTGGTCACCTTCTTGTTCTAGGTCAGACCCACAATGACAAACCAGGCCCAGCGGGATCATTTGTCTCTGCTTGGAGATGTCTGTCTCACAAAGGAAAAAAGTTCCTACTTTGCTCTCAGCACCTACAGACACCACAGGTTACAGGTTGTTCTCAGCATCTACAGACACCACAGGTTACAGGTTTCACTCTCGCTATAGACTCTTTTCCTTGGTCCGCTTCCTTGGACGTGAGGCTGTTTCCCCACACCCAAGCTGGTACCCGATCTGATTCAGGGTTTTCCTTAAGGCTTCTATCCATCAGCAGCCTACTTCCTCTGGATCCCACAAGCTTCCAACAGCACAGTCTAGGGTTTGGCTCAAGCCATTCCGCCTATGCAGCCATCCTGTTCCTACAACACTGCCTTCAGCTAAGAGAATTGACAAAGAAATTGCACAGAAGGATAAAGAAAAAAGTGCCCTGCCCCAGATGTAAAATGGATTTCCCAGCATGAGGCAAGCACTTTCTCTAGAGGGAGCGGGGAGCAGCTTACCGTCCCCTTGGGGGCTGACACCTAGCGCCTGCTCTTCCCCTCGCCACACCTTTCCTGGAGGACACACTCTTCATCCCTAGACCTAACTGCGCTCATCTTCCAGGACCTCCCACCGCCCATTTTCTCCAGGAAGGCCTCACCTGCGCTGACCTCTCCGCATCCCAGTTCAGAGACTCTGTGCTGCACCATCCAGCCCTGCGTTGTTCTCCACTCACTTCACTTCTGTAGCTTTTGTCCCCCTAACTAGACCACCTATTCTGGAGGGAAAGGACCCCATTATCTGTTCTTCTGGAGTCCTCTAAAGCATAATTAGTACAAAGTGGTACAAATTGGAGACATTAGATAAAAACCGCTTAAATGATTTCTGTTCTGTGAACTCTTCAAAGTCGCTTGCTGTTCTAGATCATTCATAAAAATCTAGTACTTCTCTTGTGGCTCAGTGGTTAAGAATCTGCCTGCCAATGCAGGGGACACGGGTTCGAGCCCTGGTCCGGGAAGATCCCACGTGCCGCGGAGCAACTAAGCCCGTGCTCCACAACTACTGAGCCTGCGCTCTAGAGTCCATAAGCCACGACTACTGAGCCTGCCTGCCACAAGTACTGAAGCCCGTGCACCTAGAGCCTGTGCTCCACAACAAGAGAAGCCACCACAATGAGAAGCCCGCACACAGCAACGAAGACCCAATGCAGCCAAAAAATAAATTAATTACAAAAAAACAAATAAACAATGGAAGACATAAAAATTCTAATCCAATTCCTAATTAGAAAAAAAGATTTCCATCTGGGAAGAGCCGTAGTTCAGAGACACTCAAAGATGTTTGTGTGTGTGTGTTTCCCCAGCTCTTTGAATCAAAGTTGGGGTCTGAACTAGCGCTGCTGACAGTTGCCAGTGGGGTCACACAGTCTAGAATGTCTCAAACTTGACTCCGCCCACGAATCACCCCAGGATCCTGTTACAATGCAGTTTCTGACTTAGTAGGTCTGGGCTGGGGCCTCAGGTTCTGCATTTCTAACAACCTCCTAGATGATGCTGACTCTACTGGTCTGTGTCCACAGTTTAAATAGAAAGAGACCCGGGGACACGTGAGATCTGGAGACCAAGGACATGAGGGAGATACCAGCATTTGGCTGGGTCAGTGCTACTCGGATGCTGTCCTTATCCATCCACAGCCACCCAAAGTCTAACAAGGCAGGTCTCCTCTTCTGCCAGGAAGCATCTTACTTTTTATATTTCTTTATGGGATTTCACTAAGCCCTACTTTGGTGCCCCTCTCTCCCTTCACATCTTCCCCATTGCTATCATCTCATCCCTTCTTATCTCTTAAAACTCCATGCCTTGGGGCCAGTTCCAGCCCTACTTCCCCCAGCCACTTCCCTGGCCACCTTCACTCCCTTCTCCAAGGGGCTTCCTGCCCAAATTTCTCACTGGCCCTCATTAAAGGGTCTTGCTGGCTTTTCTATGCAAACCTCCTGCTGCTATAACTGGACTGTGAGGACCTTGGTGCCTTGGTGAGGTGGGGCACAGACACACATCTTCTACTTCTGTGCATCCTTCATGGGACCTTGGACCAGGGCAGACAAACTAAGTAAATATTTGCTGCTTGACTGTAAGGACAATTCAAGTGTGCCCTTTACTCTTCTCCTTTCCCTCTCCGGGAGGAAAGAAAATGGGATCCCTGGTGCCTTGGCCTCCATCCCCAGCCCTGAAGACATTAGATAAAAGCCTTGCTCCTCTCCTGGGAGCTGCAGCTGGGTCAGCTGAGACTGTGTTTCGTTCTCTGCAGCTCCTCTCCCCTTCAGGGAAGAGTTAAAGCGCTGGGAAGTCTGCTTCCCACTTGGAAATCTCCATTTCCTCACGCAGCGTGAACAAGAGAACATCTATGGACAGAGGCCGAGTGAGCCAACTGCACAGGGAGTGAACTCACTCTGAATGGGGCTGTTCTAACACCCGCCAAGTCAAGTCATTAAGATGCCGTCCCTGAGGTGCAGCCCCCAGCGTCACCTCGAGATAGCCCCTCAAATCTTGTCGGCAGAGAGGATGAATGGTGAGTCCAGAGCCTGGTGAAAGCAGGCTCTTTCATGAGCGGGGGTGAGGGGGACAGGACCCCTGCGCTGGCACCCTCATGGGGGCCGGGGTGCTGCAGAGGAGGCAAAGCAGAAGGCCTCCTGTCTCCCACTCCCTCCCCCCCACACCACACGGAAGTAAAATTAACCCCCTGCTTTACACCGAGTTGCCCAATTGCTCCTCAAAAGGCAACCAAGGGCTGGGGTGGGGGTGGGGCGGGGGGGAGTAATAACATTAGAGAAAATATGTGCAGTGCCAAAAATAATCACTGTGTCATGAGAAAACAGAACTGGGCTGCCTCAGGGGCCAGCGCTGGGTATATTCAGGAAGGAGGGGGCAGCAATTCCCCTGGCAGTGTCGTCAGACATTCTGGCTGAAAAAAACTTAAAAAGCCAAAACTGGAATAGACAGTTGTCAGAGGGAACTCTTCTCAAGTACTGAACATGATTTTAAGGGTCAGTTCTCTCTTCTTCATTTTAGACACTTTAATTTCAAAGGAAACAACGTTTGTTTAGTCTTTTCATCAGGACTGATGCCTGATCGTATGTTAATAGTGAAACACCCATAGGATCTGCCTTACTAATCCCAATTGGATGCCAGAACTTCTGGGGCCTGGCATTTAGAGCATTTCAAAACAGCAAGAGAAGGGTGGGATCTGAATGGGATCTCTCATTCCTCCCCCCATCCCATAACCCCTTCTAGCCTCCCTGTCTACAGAATGAAGAAAGTGAGCGAAGGCAAAGGCAAAATGAAAGGAGAGAGAAAGGAACCCAGAGAGAACTCAGAGACCCTTTCTCTCCTTTAGAACCACAATTTTCAGCCTGTTTATATGGCCACAGGTCAAGCCTTTGCTTTGTCCCATTTCTGCCCTGTCATACTACGATGTGAAGTGAGATGTTCACACACATTTAACAAGCTACACTCCATTTTTTGGTAGAGAAGTCATCAAAAACCATGGGAAATGCCAAAAAGTCTTCCCCATATTACTATCATGCTCTCAAATGATAATATTGAGCAATCTGGGAAACAGGGTTGTGGCTTTTTTTCCCCCAGCAATAGCTTTTCCTCTCCACTCATTCAACAAATATTTGTGAATCTCTTTTCATGTGCTGGGGCTGTGAGCAATAGAGCGAAAGATGGAACGACCACTCCTGACCTCAGGGCGCTTGCAGAGAAGTGAAGAGTCAAGTCCCAAAGGCCTGGCCCAGTGGTCAGTGGATGCCACGGGAGTTTGAGCAAAGAGAGTCTGCAAGGCTGGACAACATGGGGGGAACGCGGCACCGGAGGGGGCATTCGAAGGAGGGGCAGTTACGGGGGGGGGGCAATCACGAGGGCAGGAGGAATGAGAACAAAGACACTGCTGGGGAGTGAGCAGGGGTGCCGGTGTTCAAGAGACGGGCTGGAGGGGAGGGTGCAAGATGGGAAAAGTCAGGGTGGGGAGAATGCCTTCACTCAACACACATGGCTGAGTGACCACAAGATGCCAAGCACAGAGGAGGGCTGTCAACAACAAGAGAACTGGGAACTAAAGCGATGATCAGGTAACTGCCTACCCCACTGACTAATTAGCGGCTGAGGTACCAGGTGGTGGGCAGCGCAGAACCCAGCCTGGATCCCTCTTCTGCTGGCTGTGTTTTTGCCACATGGGACAGCAAATGTGAGAACCCCTCTTTCTTGGGAGAAAAGCCAGGGGAAACAAGTCCCTTTGTTAAGAGCTCTAAATATGGCAGCAACCCTTGGGCCACCACAAGCTGGAGCCTCGGCTCAGCCCGCAGAGACGTCAGCAAGGCATTCTTGCTGAATAGTAACTCAAACGCTACCCATGGGATGAAAACAAAACTGGACCAAGGGTGCACGCCTCCTCTGGCTCCAGGGGTGTTGCATTTATTTTCAGACTTTAGCCCCCGTCCCCTAGCTGTTTCCCCTTGCCCCTCACCTCCTTGACCACTAATCAAGAAGAATACACTTCCAATCAGACCTCAGAGAGAGGAACAGCACACCAGCGCAGCCCCCTTTCCCCCCGAACCATTTCAGCATGTCATCCCCCTATTGAAAAAAGAGGAGTGGCTCCCTACTGCCCTCACGATGAAGTTCAAGCTCTAGATGCCCCTCAAGGTCTACCAGCCCCGGCTTTGCTTTCCAACCCTAGTTGCCACACGTCTGCAGCACACCCCCTGCTCCAGCCAGACAACACTCTGCACCACCACCCGTAACTCAGCTCCCCACCTGCCACCCAGCTATTTTTTTCCCATCTGAAATGTGATCCTTCCTTTCCTACATTCCAAACCCTATACTTTCAGAACCAACATAGGCCACCACCATCAGAGGTTTTCCTGATCGCACTACCCAGCCCACGCTGATCCGCCCTCTCACCCCTGCCCTGAACGCCTGGGGAACTGAGCTGTTTCACTTAGCTGCAAGGCAAGCGCCACCTTAGTATTCCTCATCTCAAGGATCTTCTCTGAGGGCAGAGGCAAAATTTCAAGCCGCTTATGTATGACAGAGGCTGGCACTGCATCTTACCCCAACGATAACAATTTCGTCTAGCTCTTTCAGATACACACGGCGAGCTGGATGAAGGCTAAACCAGCCGTGATCCCCCAGCAGTGGGATTAGGATTGCAGAGTTATAATGCTTTGCTGCTTTCTGGGTAGAAAGTGGGTTAATAAAGAGGTGTGATGGTGGCTGCATTCATCACTAGGTTACCTAATATCCGATGACTCCTCGCTGTTCCCGGGAAACAGATCCCCATACCCTAAGGAGGTTTTCATATGAAGCTGCTGGCTGTGCCTGCTGTCCACATCACAGGGGGTGTTCAGTGAGCCAGATGCCAGTCAGCTTTCACTGACACTGGTGAACAAGTGCGGACAGCGGTGGCCCCCTCCTTCCCTACTCCCCCTTCCCCTCCTCTCCCTCCTCTTCCCTACCCTCCAGATGAGATCAGGGAGGTTTCTGCCTCTGACCCCACCTCCCTGACACAACAGAACCGTCTGTTGCCCAATACCACCCACTGCCCAAAGCCCTCATGTCATATGTGTAGATGACCTTCTGGGAGTCAGATTTCTGGTAAGGAGGATGCCAGGGCTTGGCCAGGGTTCCACCCCTTCGGTGATGTAACATGGAGGTGAGAAAATGGGCCAACCCAAGAAAAGAAAAAGAAAGCAAGCTACCAAACACAAAAATCCTAAGGGAAAAGAACCAAACAATTTAAAAACCCAATACAGTCCTAAAGGTAAGCAAGTAGGGTTGGAGAATAACCCACACTTTGGAATAAACCATTAGCTAAAACGTCAATGTTTAAAAATCTAGTCCCCTAACCTCAACCCCACCCCCTAACACACACACACACACACACACACACACACACACACACACACACACACACACACACACACACACACACAC